>NC_137460.1:122991051-123210224 GCF_964235325.1 Thermobia domestica | reverse complement strand
GTGTTTGTATGTTTTGTGGAAGTACGCAAACAATTAAGTGTGTTTCCGATTATAGAGGTACTAGCAGCGTTCACCCCGCTTCGCTGCGGTCACCCCGGAACGCAATAAACTTTGTTACTTAGATAATTTTTACTTTTTCGCTTTCAAGTGATATGATAAAAACCATAGAAGATTGCAGTAAATGTTAACATTATATCGCCTGTCATTTATGTTAACCCGCCCCGCTTCGCTGCGGTCACCCCCGAACGCAATAAACTTTGTTACTTAGATAATTTTTACTTTTTCGCTTTCAAGTGATATGATAAAAACCATTATAACGCCTGTCATTTATGTTAACCCGCCGAGTGACACGGTCATGCGGGTTGCATATACATACGTTTATTTTTATACCTATGATGAACTAACAAAGGATTTGTACGTAATGGACACCTGAATGGTCAATTATCTCAAGACACTGGTAATTGAAAATTAAAGTGATATGATAAAAACCATCTAGGGTCCAAATCCTAATAACCCCCCAAAAATAAAAGAAATTGGTTCAGCCGTATTAGCGTGATGAGCGGACAAAGGATTTGTACGTTCTCTTTTATATATATAGATATAATTCCACAGACGCGGGCCCGCTACGTACCAGTACTATGTGAGCAGTAGGTAGGAAGTCCAGAATCTAAGGAATTGAGTAGTGTAGGGGAACGACGTGAGCCTACTAGGCGGGAGACCTGGGTTCGATTCCCAACAAGTTTTTGTGTCACTTTTTCTTTCTTTGAAAGTTTATTTTTATAGCATAGGTGATTGAAAATAAGCCTGGCTCTATCATATACGGCATTTCATTCCAACCGGACCCGCAACTAAAACTATTAAATCGAAAGGGGCACTTTCCCACGTATCTTATATATTATAAATATGTACGCTGCCGACGAGACAATTTTCAAGAGGGGCCCATTTGTGTGTGTGTATGAGCGTGTGTGTGCAGTGGCGTACGCAGGAATTTATTTCGGGAGGGGTCCAAACTCAATATCTGTGTATTTTATATTGAAATTCCTAAACTTGTCCCAAAAATTAGGCTACATTTACACAAAAGTTGGAATTTCGGGGGTGGTCCGGACACCACCCCTGCGTACGTCCCTGTATGTGTGTGTATTTCCTTAAAATTAATATTTTATACTTTCCATTTGTGGTATTCACTCCAAATTTGGTATACGCAGGTATCTTAACGAGGGACATAAAAGGGGAGAGAGATATTTTGCAATCGTTTCCGGTTTGAAGTAGACACTGTTGTCGCGAGACAAAATGTATTGTTGTCTTGTATGGACACTATATCGTGAAAAAGATGCCCATTGTTTCTTTCAGACTCTTTTTGGGGAACACCGCCTCCTCAGAGCGCCCCTGGCGAGATCAAAATAATACGTATATAATACAATAACAAATAGAATGTTATCAGCAGTGCCCCCGGGGTAATACTACCCCCCCTCGAACATTGCTTCCGATAGAGACACTGGTGATGCTCCATTTCCAATGCTACATATGTTTGATATTAAATACTTCAGTATCGTCTCGAAACTTTACACGAACATACTGCCTAGTTTCGAGACCATCTCAACAGATAGCGTATAAATATATCCTTTCCGTCTATGTCTGTAATAACGAAAATATTTTGTTCACGCAATGCCAACAGAAATTATTTTCATAAAACAAAGCAACGTGATAAGAAAAAAAACGCAAGATAAAAAAAGGTCGGCGGGGATTCGAACCCAGACCTGCTACTCAGAAACCAGACACTTTACCGCGGAGCTAACTTACTACGTTGAATCCCGCTTGTTCTATTCTCCTCAATATACCACATAAGAGGAAAAATTAAGGCAATTCAAAAATATGGCAATTTTGAATTCAAGATGGCGACTTCTCCAATGATTTGTTTCTTCACTTAAACTGAACTACGTCCTTAATAACATAGCGAAACCTGGCTTACCTACCAAGAGCACAACTTACAATTTTCATGGTTACAAATTTTTGAGCCGCCATTTTGAATCGAAGATGACGACTTTTCCAACATGTCGGAATTTTCCCCTCACATGCGCTGTACTCTACACACTTGAACGCAATTTCGTGATTCCACCATATCTACAAATTGTGTAGAATTAGACGCCCCCTTATAATATTCCTAGCACTTTCTTACACCGAACATGACTATTTTTTTCAAGTTTAAGGGCGGATTCGCAAACTACGCATCAGAATAACCATCACCTCGAAATTTCTACCTCCTAGATACAGCCATTACAAATTTCCCATTTTTTCGATTTGCGGCGCGAAACGAAAACGAATTTTAATGCTCTTTTCTCTATCATAAACTATGTTCCTAGCTTCACTGCCTGACAAAATATGACGTTTCTATGGTGTGCGGAACTACTCTAAAAAAAAGCATTTCAAAACGACGAAAAATTTCGACACTTCATTTACATGGAAAATGTCGCCTTTTTCGTGATATCGGAATTTTCCCATTACTCACATCCCATGACGAACAAGTATGCAAAATTTGGTGTTTGTATGTTTTGTGGAAGTACGCAAACAATTAAGTGTTTTTCCGATTATAGAGGTATATAATTCCACAGACGCGGGCCCGCTACGTACCAGTACTATGTGAGCAGTAGGTAGGAAGTCCAAAATCTAAGGAATTGAGTAGTGTAGGGGAACGACGTGAGCCTACTAGGCGGGAGACCTGGGTTCGATTCCCAACAAGTTTTTGTGTCATTTTTTCTTTCTTTGAAAGTTTATTTTTATAGCATAGGTGATTGAAAATAAGCTTGACTCTATCATATACGGCATTTCATTCCAACCGGACCCGCAACTAAAACTATTAAATCGAAAGGGGCACTTTCCCACGTATCTTATATATTATAAATATGTACGCTGCCGACGAGACAATTTTCAAGAGGGGCCCATTTGTGTGTGTGTATGAGCGTGTGTGTGCAGTGGCGTACGCAGGAATTTATTTCGGGAGGGGTCCAAACTCAATATCTGTGTATTTTATATTGAAATTCCTAAACTTGTCCCAAAAATTAGGCTACATTTACACAAAAGTTGGAATTTCGGGGGTGGTCCGGACACCACCCCCTGCGTACGTCCCTGTATGTGTGTGTATTTCCTTAAAATTAATATTTTATACTTTCCATTTGTGGTATTCACTCCAAATTTGGTATACGCAGGTATCTTAACGAGGGACATAAAAGGGGAGAGAGATATTTTGCAATCGTTTCCGGTTTGAAGTAGACACTGTTGTCGCGAGACAAAATGTATTGTTGTCTTGTATGGACACTATATCGTGAAAAAGATGCCCATTGTTTCTTTCAGACTCTTTTTGGGGAACACCGCCTCCTCACAGCGCCCCTGGCGAGATCAAAATAATACGTATATAATACAATAACAAATAGAATGTTATCAGCAGTGCCCCCGGGGTAATACTCCCCCCCCTCGAACATTGCTTCCGATAGAGACACTGGTGATGCTCCATTTCCAATGCTACATATGTTTGATATTAAATACTTCAGTATCGTCTCGAAACTTTACACGAACATACTGCCTAGTTTCGAGACCATCTCAACAGTTAGCGTATAAATATATCCTTTCCGTCTATGTCTGTAATAACGAAAATATTTTGTTCACGCAATGCCACCAGAAACTATTTTCATAAAACAAAGCAACGTGATAAGAAAAAAAACGCAAGATAAAAACATGTCGGTGGGGATTCGAACCCAGACCTGCTACTCAGAAACCAGACACTTTACCGCGGAGCAAACTTACTACGTTAAATCCTGCTTGTTCTATTCTCCTCAATATACCACATAAGAGGAAAAATTAAGGCAATTCAAAAATATGGCAATTTTGAATTCAAGATGGCGACTTCTCCAATGATTTGTTTCTTCTCTTAAACTGAACTACGTCCTTAATAACATAGCGAAACCTGGCTTACCTACCAAGAGCACAACTTACAATTTTCATGGTTACAAATTTTTGAGCCGCCATTTTGAATCGAAGATGACGACTTTTCCAACATGTCGGAATTTTCCCCTCACATGCGCTGTACTCTACACACTTGAACGCAATTTCGTGATTCCACCATATCTACAAATTGTGTAGAATTAGACGCCCCCTTATAATATTCCTAGCACTTTCTTACACCGAACATGACTATTTTTTTCAAGTTTAAGGGCGGATTCGCAAACTACGCATCAGAATAAACATCACCTCGAAATTTCTACCTCCTAGATACAGCCATTACAAATTTCACATTTTTTCGATTTGCGCCGCGAAACGAAAACGAATTTTAATGCTCTTTTTTCTATCATAAACTATGTTCCTAGCTTCACTGCCTGACAAAATATGACGTTTCTTTGGTGTGCGGAACTACTCTAAAAACCAGCATTTCAAAACGACGAAAAATTTCGACACTTCATTTACATGGAAAATGTCGCCTTTTTCGTGATATCGGAATTTTCCCATTACTCACATCCCATGACGAACAAGTATGCAAAATTTGGTGTTTGTATGTTTTGTGGAAGTACGCAAACAATTAAGTGTGTTTCCGATTATAGAGGTATATAATTCGTTTGTACACATTAAAATATGTCCAAATTTGAAGACATGCATTTCTGAGTCGTTTGGACCAATTTCGGGCTCTGTGTGTAGTACTGTTGTTATGAATTTGATTCAAAATTTGATATTGTATGCATACAGGGAAACACTTGTCGAATGACAATACTATCACTGCTGTCAAAAATATGTATTTTTTAAAAAATATAATGTACAAAAGTATCTCGCACTCCCTCTCTTAGGTGTTTTCGTTTCATTATGAAGTGTCCATTGTACAATAAATAGGGAAAGTTGCTGTACCAAGGGACACATTTTATATTTTTCAGTATATAGACGAGTGAATTTGTGCAAGACTAGAGGAAATGCGTACTTTTGTTAACTACATGTTTCGTTCTTATACTAGCTAATTTTGAAGCATATCGTAGCCGTGAGAAAATTTCTAGACCGATTTTTTTTTTTTCGAACAGGTCATTTTGTCTCTTGGTACGTACCCACTACGTACTAGGGAACAGATATTGTTGTACCCAGGGACAATATCAAATCTAATAATAAACAGTACTTTTGAACCACTAACCAATTTATTACAAAATGTATGAAAATATTACACTGCTTATAGCGGAGCTACGCACATAATCGTTGCATTAAACAGCTGCGTCTGCAATATTATTTTAAAATACAGTATCTACATATAGTTATCAATGGAATACGTTCAACGTAATGAAAATTTAAGAAAATACTCTAACGTAGTCTATTTTTAAAATGCCATCCTTTTTATTACCAAATTATTCAGGAAAAGGAAAAGTAGTTTAAATCAGATTTGAATAAAGTTCAGTAATTTGCAGAAGATGCATTCTCCATAGCAAAATATTTTAAACAGAATGATAAGGCACGTCATAGTCCACATGGGTCTATCTGCGACGTGCTTCGCCAGCCAGTTTCTATATGCAGCAAAATCGAACAGTGACAAATCAACCAAGTTGATAATTAGCGAAGTTTATAAGAAAATTTAGGTGATTAGAGCACCGTTTTGTTTTACCAATTTGCATTGTTGGCTCCGGAAGCTTCAATACGATATCTTCCAATGCAATGGAAAATAAATCATCGTTTTCTTCAATTATAAATGTATTCGTTTTCATCATCTTCTTCAAATATTTAACATCATATTCATCACCCATACTTCGTTCTATTCTTGCCACAAACTAGTTTTTACATTTCTTTCCTTCAATTTTCACTAACACATAATCGCCAGTAGCAATAGAAATATGTTCATTATTTGTCGAAAACTGATATTCCAAATCATCTGCCACGATTTCCTCAAGTGTACAAATTTCATCATTCATGCTATCTTCCAACTCAAAACTTACATCATCTTCGCTGCTAGAATCAAAAACCAGGCTTTCTTTCTTATTGTGTTTAACACGTTTGGGCACTTGTTTGAAGCGTTTCGGTTAAGAGACTTCGCTTCCATTATCTTTTCCTTCTCCGGTGTGTCTGTGATAATTCTTGAGCTGGTTTTTAAATTGGCCCTTCGATGGCTTGGTCTATAATCTTCAATACTAGGATGTGGTCTTATCAATTCAGGGGTCCCTCTTACGCCAACAGATGTAGATGTGGAAGGTTTTCCAATATCAGTGCTTTTCTGTGGTAGACCTTCCGGGTGTGACATTTCTCGATGATCGTCGGATTCATTGTGAATGATTTCAGATGAAGATTTTTGTGTTTCAGCTCGATTTTCCAAGCAATTCTTCTCATTATTGTTAGCCCCTGGAATTTCAACTGACACAAATTCATTATCTTGAAAAATATTTGAGTTCAAGAGCAAAATTCCCGTTACTTTAAAGCCACTTAACATGTTCTTTGGAGTAAATGCCAATTCATACGCCGTACCCGCTAGATCATAAATAGTTACAAGATTCCCTGCATTAGAGGAACAATTCATCCAGTCTGTTTCTCCTTTGTAATAAAAGGTCTTGAGAGGACCAAAACGAGTTGCATCCAATGGCTGTACATTATGCGATGTATGGGGTGGTAGTGTTAAAATTATTACACCTGCTTTTCTTTCTCTGTCTATGAGACGTAATGAAATATGAGTATTGTGATTGTCTACTATTAAGAGATGTAGTCGATTGCTAGAAGGTTTTGCATATGTGAGTGAATATTTGATTAGGGATAAAATCGTGTCCTATTAAGCTTCCATTGTATTTTGAACAAATACATGTTATATTTGTCTTCCTGATATTCCTTATGAACTTTTACGACCGTTACAATATGGGTTTTGCATTGGCATGTATTTTGTATTTTTTAACAGTTAAGTTTTACTTAAATGTCATTACCGCAACGTGTCCTCACTAACAAGTTGTATAAATACATAACTGTGTCACTTTCCAATATTTTTTATTTTAAATAATCGACGCATTCAAGAGAATATACATTGCTCCTCATTACTCCGGTGAATAAAATATTCCACCTTTAATTCTATTTATTTTGTTTGTAAAATCTCAGTCTCCAGCTTAGTATGTCATTACCGCAGAAAGTTGAAAATTGAATTATTTAGCAACTTGGGACTGGCAACATTGAAGAAGTAACAATTGAAGAACAATTTGACATGATAGTTTTGTGTGATGTACGCGACAGTTCATGTGTAATGTATATTACTGAAGATTTATTGTGCTTCAAACTTCTATGTTTGGGTGAGTATTTTTATTCAACATCATTACCACAACGTGTGTTTTGTTTTAAGGATTTTTTTAATCATAAAACTTTTTACGAAGTTACATTATGCTGTAATGCATTATATTTGTCCAACTTACCTCATGGCCGTCATTTAACAATGAACAATGACAATAGCGATTTATTGTGGCTTTGTCATTACCGTAACCGACATTACCGCAACAAATATTTCTGTTGCGGTAATGATATAGAAGTGCGATAATGGCTATTGAAGTACATAAACGTGTTTCTACTGTATAGCATAATTATTTCTATTATGTTTCTTTTTAATAAAATATACAAATTATGCAGATCACATCTTTATTCTAGAGGGAAGCAAACTACTACGATTTATGCTATTTAAACTGCCAATTACGGTGTTTATGAATTAACTGGGAATTTGACAGCAAGTTCTAGATTCAGTGACGGTACCAAAATTAAATAGGAATTGGGGAAGATACAAAAATTTCTTTCGAAAGTAGAGAGCCTAACATCTGTAATATATCAACCAGAAAACAATAAAAATATTGTCTTATTGATTTTATCTGTAGGGCAACTTGAGTCTTAACACCTTCTTAGAGGCTTAAGCCCCACCTAGCTCCATCTTCTGCTATCACAGTGTAATGTTACATTTGAAACGTTTCATTCATATTAGGTGGTAGATTAAATAAGTTTTTTTTTTTTAAAATTAGAATTTTGCTGTTTAGTTTTAATTAATATTCTTTCTTATGTAAGGTTATTTTTCTCACAGGCTTGCTGTACTATGCCACGTCAAGCATTGGCTGTTAAAAGGAGAGCTTTTCGTTATAGAGCAAAATTAAAGGAAGATTCAATAAAATGGCAAAAGTACTTGAAGATGGAAAGAGAAAGATACAAAGAAAGGATCAGTAAGAAGAAGCTGAAACCTGTAAACGAGAGAAGCCCAAGAGAGGAAAAGTGAAAACGAAAACAGTGGAGAGAGGACCAAAGAAGGAAAAGAAGCAAAGACAAATGTTTATCAAATATTATCAGAGAAACTCCACAAGCATCTCCTCCGTCATCGGAATGAACGTAAGTTATATAGCCTATGATAGAAAAAATATAGGTAATAACTTAGCATTGCCTACTGCCCTTTAGCTTTTCTTGTTCTGTTGTCGTTTAGTGATTTTGGTCGTTTTCTTTTGGAAGGGCAGAAAGAACAAGACATGGGAACAACACCGAGTTTATATGCAACTTTAGGTAAGGTAACGAATGGAAATGGCATTCTATCTGGTGTAAAGGGATGGAAAACCATTAACCTTCTCCTGAAAACAAGTTCCAGGGTGGTGAGTACCCGAGCAATTAAGACTTCATCGCTACCCATCACGAAAATAAAGTAGATGTTTATAACACGCCTGATAAGATAATGACCATTAAAAAATATTATATTTGAGTTGTTCAATATATTCATAGACCATAACTCAGAATTTACAATAATTGAAGACTCGCTGAAGAAAACAATGTAAGTGTTACCTTGAAATTGCTTCACTTATTTTTTTATACGTTTATGCCTTAGATACAGAAAGATCATATGCGAAGACGAAAAGGTTAGCGGAGGACCGTGGAGCATGGAAGCTTCTCAGCTGCGGCAAGTGACCTGCCAATAAAGGCAGAATACCTATGATGATGATGATGATGCCTTAGATTTTCATACACATCTTCACTTTCTTATATGCTAGATTGTATTTCTAAGAAATGGTATTTTCTATTTTGTGACAATTGAGCACAATTTACTGTCTTTTGTCTCTACTGCTACAACAAATATTATTTTGGCACTTAAATTTTTATCTACAGTGAGTCTTTATTATGTAATAGCCACAAAAAGACATGCAATATTCTTATAGTTCACTGATTCTCATTTTTGAAAAAGAAAAACTGATGACAGGAAAGTATATTTTAAGGTAAACGAAGTGAGAAATTAAATTTGTTCTATGTACATTATTTAGATCATAACTGCAATTTCGCTCCTTTTTTCCAGGGTCAAGTGCTTGCAGGGAACACGCGGAAGACAACATGTGAGGAGAGAAAGATCCACTGCATATAAAAGAATTAAAGAATTGGAGAAAAACAGAAGGTGCAGAAGAGAAAAGCTGGAAGGTACAAGAACCGTATGAACGAACAATAATGAAGAAAAAAAAAGTATCACCTTAGACCTCGGAAAGGAACTAGAATATCATGTCTTCAGGTCACCGTGAGAGGGAACTAACACCGATAATGGAAGATGCGACAACAGTTGAAGAATAACTGAGCTCAACACTTAATGGCTCTTTATGCATAGTCATGTACACTCAGGTCCAAAATTATTGTTGCATGTCTATAAATATGTTGTTGTAGGAATATAATTTGATAACGAATTCCGCCCGGTATTTCTTACAATGTTAGTATGTGTATAATCGGCAAAGACATGTATGTGGCAAATTTCATATCAAAATAACAGTAAATACGAACAATAAAATGAAAATAAAATTTTCTTGTCCATTTACCAACCTTTTGTTTTACTCATTCTAATTTTCGTATTTATAATTCTTTTCCTATAAAATTTACCACTAGTATACATTTCACGATTACACACATAGTGTCAGTATTAAAAGTATCCTGCAAAATCATTATCAAATTAGGTTTATATTCTTACAAGAAGACAGTTATAGATATACGACAATCATTTGGGACATGAGTGTACATGGACAAATCATATTTACGTACAGTAAAAAAACGATGGACAATATAATTACGAAGTTCAGTGCATAAAGTCTGTTGGCAAAAATAGATTATTTTGACTTCCAAAGCCTGATATTTTGTGGTATGAAAGAGATGATATTGTAGGTTTCTACATATCTGAACCTTGGCATGTAAGCAGAATAAGAGGACATGTTCAAATTGATCCAATTCTGTGGAAAGTCTTTTGTTAGTATTAGAATTTGTAGTGTACATCAACTGTTGGATTGTTGTATATTTATGTTTGTCATCATTGCATAGCATTATGCCATTACCACAACATTGTGTCATTACCATAACACTGACGTCATTCCCACAACGGACCAATAATATGTAGTTAATATGTAAAGTAAACAGGTATCAGCTACAGCAAGGTTCTAAACGTAAACAACTAACGCATATTTTTGGTATTACGCAATAATTGTACTAAATTGTTACTTAATTTTATGATACATAGATATTTTGGTGTTACGTTTGTGTTCCATTACCGTACTTGAACAGTTATCAGTATTAAATTAGTATTTTTATTTTGTTTTCACTAAAATTGTTTATATTACTGTTCAATATACTACAAAAGATCTAGCAACTATGAGAAATAAAAGAAAAGTGCACTACATCAATTATGGTGAAGAACAATGTAAATGTGAAGGTAATTTTAAAAAAATGCAAGTACTTCTAAAAAATAAATAATTTCTCTGAAATAGGTCGTATTCCAGCGCTGTCCTATACTGACAGGTAGCCTATCGTAAAACTATGTACTATTGTCTGATGTATCTTTGCTTGAAGAAATAGTTTTTTTAAAACCATGACGTCATTTTTCCCCTAATCTAATATCGGCCCATGTAAGGAAATGTTCAAGCCATTGAATAAACACTTCTTCATTTGACCAACCATTGTGAGTTGCCACACCATATGAACCAACAGAAGCCCCTCTAAGCATCGTATCGTTAAAACGTACCCTAGGGAACACAAAAAGGGAGAAATGCTATTGCCGACACCGTTAACTGAAGCAATCATAGTAATGTTGCTACCTCTTAGTGATAGATTCAATCTGTTTCACACCCTTTGGAGCAAATGCTTTTGGTGGATTGTCACAGTAGATAAACCTGTCTCATCTGCATTCCAGATTTCATGTGGGTCAAACTAGTGCTTTTTAAGAGCTTCTGTGTAATTTCCAAAAAACTCCGCAACCACAGTTGAGTTAAATCCCAAAGTGCGTGATAGACTTGTTGCTTCAGGCTTTCTCAACGATACATTGGTACGGCGTCTTCTAAAGGTGCTCAGCCATCCTTCTCCAGCCATTTTATCTGTTTCCCACATGGGAACAGTCTTATTGTTTCACACGGCAAATTCGTAAGCTAACTGTCTTATTCCTACTTTTATCAAACCATGTTTCAGTAGAGCTGCTTCTATGAGGCAATTCACTAGTTGCGTAATTCACTACTCTTCTTCGGAAAAAACTTTATGTACGTCGTAATTGGGACTTTAATGAAATTGTGTTAGAGTATTTAAATTTACGTACATAACGAGCAACAGCAGACTTCGAAACTTTAAGTGCAGCATGCCTCACAGATGCTCCATGAGACAACACTTCTTGAACAGCAGCTTCCATACATTATTTTGTTCGAATTGTTCCTTTTAATACTTAATATTGTGAAATGAACCATATATTTATAGTCATGCATGCAATATGCGCTGAGTCAAGAAGCGATACGCCGCTTGCATGAAATTTCAGAACCACCATATTGATAATGTTTCTTTACTATGCTGTAAAGGATTAGAGACATACTATGACACGCATGGGTTTGGTAAACTTACTCGATTTGAAGGTATATATGCATGAACCCTATGTTCCTTTACGTAAAGAGTATAGTATTATTTCTAGGATAATGTGTTAGGCTCTCTTTGTAATTATGTTTTGAGCTTGCTAAAACCGCTCATTGTTAAATGGTTTATTAGTTGATTTCAGGAAGTGTTTGTATGCTACGGCGAACGTTTCCGGATCCCTTTGTAAAATTTATAGTATTTTTATTTTCTCCCCCAATCTCGCAAATGTAATATCACTAGTGTTACTTACTTCACAAAATATAGCTGAGCGCGCGAAGGGGTTAGAAGCCCTGCAAGGTCTCGTTGTTTTCTACCTTTATCACAATTTAGACAAAAACAAGGTAGGCCTACTCCGATCTGGACCCATGAAATGAGTTGGGGAGATTCTAAATGCCATCCCAAAATGTATGTAACATGTAAGAGTATCGGAACAAATAGAAGCTGATACGTGCATTTCTGTCAGGAATCTTCGATTGAAGTGTGAATGTTGTAGAACGCTCGCCACTTTTATGTTAGATTGATTACTTTCTGTAACAAAGGTCAATTCACATACTATTAACGCGAGGGAGCGATAGCGGGTGGAGGCGAATTAGTAGCTCTGCATGCACGATGTTATGTATATTTATTACAAGTCAATGGAGAGGTAGCCAGTGTTCTTGGATTTTGCAGATTGAAGTAGTAATTCCAGTAATGCTGTTACATCCTGTAGAAGGATATAGTTGCCTGACCCACATTAGTTTATCCTGAGGCTACAAAGAAGACGTATACGTCCATACAAATCATGCCACGATACGAAAGTACTTCCGTGGTGTGCAAGTTTTTGGGAGAGTTGTTGGCCCCCTTCTCCATTGAGTTGTAATAAAGATAGAAAACAACATACATTGACGGGGTACTATCTCGCCTTCACTCCCTAACACTCGCTCGACAATTTGGTATTAGGTATTGAGCTGTAGTACAGATATTCTCAAACCTGCCTACTAACTTGTATTCATATTCATTTTTATTTCGTGCGTATGAATAAGACTCGTCAGGGTATAAAAATACATAAACATACATAGTTCTAACATATACATACGAATTAATTAAAATACTACGCTACGACTACTATATCAAGGAAACACAAAAATTAGACATTTTAACTACTACCAATAATCAAATTTATTTACACACCTATGAATTCATTCATGGAATAAAAGCTGTCCTGTAATAGGTAGGTTTTCAATAATCGCTTAAATTCTCCTATTTCTTCTGTCTTTCGAAGATACAGAGGCAGCTTATTATATAGTATGACACCCATATACGTTGGATTTCCTTCGTATAATTTAGTGCAGTGCTGTTTGCTGGGGATTTTATCCTTACGCCTGGTATCGTATTTATGGGTTACTGGTTCCTTAAATACCTCAATGTTGGTTTTAACAAACAGTAACATACGTAATACATATACCGAGGGTAAAGGCAATATTTCAAGTTCCTTAAATATTGGCCTACACGAGTTGTTTATTTTGGCCCCAGCCATAGTTCTTAGGACCCTTTTTTGAATAACGAACAACATATTACTTTTTTGGAAGTTTCCACAGAAGATTATACCATATTAAAGTAAAGACTGAAAGAGTCCGAAATACAAGTTACGAATCGAATCTATTTTTAAAACATGTTTGATTGATTTTAATGCATAGAGCATTTTATTGAGCTTTTGTGCTAGTGAAAATATGTGTGCTTCCCAGGAAAGATTGTGGTTTAGCCAAAGTCCCAGAAATTTAGTTGAGTTTGAATACATTATTTTTTGATTATTTAGTATTATATCAGTTTCTAGGCAATGCTTATTTTAGAACCTTCCCAGACGCTTTTCTCTTCCCCATGTCTAATATAATATAGACCAGTAGCACACGGATAACATTGACCAGTTAAAGAGAGTGAATTAATAGGATAGTATTGATATTTCCTCAATAGGATAGCGTTGATTAGGTTTAGAATGCGGTTACTCACGTACCTTGCTGAATATACGTATTGTTTATGTATTCGTGTTATTATTATTCTTGATTTTTTGAGACGTTTGAGTTCGTTTTTTTTAACTTTACGTTTGCTTGCATGCTTGTATTGTGTCAACTGTATGTTGCTTGATATTAATAATAAGGGAACATTTTTTATGAATATATTCTTTGTTTAAAATATAAATTTTAACATGGAAGTGTATTAAATGAAATGAAATTTCTAGTGTAACGTTTCACAATTACGCACCGAGGCTAAGGGGGAGGGTGATGATGAGTAATGAATGAAATATTGAAATGGAAAAAAAAAAAGTGGAATTGGGAAGAGTGTGCCTTCACGTCCTCGTATTATTTATAATATTTAGGATATGATGTTTAATTGTATTTTTCGAAGTTTACGAGTAGAAATGGAAGCAGGATGCATTATGTAAAATTGCCTTGACACAACTTTTTTTTAGCTTTTTTATTTTTTGACTTGGAGTTAGTTCTTTGATTTTATTATTTGTGTTTATTTTGCTTTTAGGTTTACGAGTATTCCTTTAGAATCAACATTAAATAATCATAATCGTACTAAATAAACAATATTTAAAAGAAATGGTTGTTTACAGGGGGCATGACGTCTTCGGAATTTTGCCCAAAAGTTTACAGTAAAAACTACAGAGAGAAGCGGATTACGTTAGTTTCTTTTAGAATTACTTGTTTTGAATGACATGAAAAAAGGGGTCGCGGTGACTCAGTGGAGAGGGTTCACCTCTGGTGCGTGGGAACCCTAGTTCGATCACAGCTCGTGCCAAGTGGGCTTTGCGGTGAACAAAGACTGTGTGCGTGGGATTTCTAGGGTTATCCCGTTTTCACGCACATTCTTCATTCCACGATTTCATTCATCTATCATCTTCACCGTCTCCCTTATCCTTCGTGCATAAACTTGGAACGTTAAACTAAATATTTCCTTTCATGAAAAAATGTGGCAAACAATGAAGTCAATCTAGTATACCTTTAGAGCTGCATTAAATAACGTAAAATAATCAAAGATTGTTGTTTTTGTCTGAATTTTTTCTACCTACTTCAAAAACCGTAGATCGAGATGTAGCTCAAGCTGGTGAACTAAAAGTGTAGAACAGAGATGGCAGTACTGATATTAAAAACAAATATCAACGTACTTCAAGTATAGTGAAAGTTTGTGTCTTTTTTGAAGTACTAATACTGCTAGCGTACGAGGTCTTCAGATATACCCACACCAACAACTAACCTTCGCGTTATCTATATTCGCATTCAACTCACGGTGTGAGGACTAATTGGATACATACCTAAAAAAAACTATAGATAGATAGATAATAGGTACATTATACTTGGATTTCCGGACTGGTCTGAACAAATTTTTGATTTTGATGTGAGATTAAAATTTACAAAATTACATTGTAATCTTGCTACTATGAGTTTTCGCTAAATGCTTCATCAGACTTGTTTACAATTAAATTTTATTAAGTTGTAAGAATTCTATACTGATGTGAATTAGATTCCAGTTATTTGTTGACAACAGATTTTGTGGAGAGGAAGCTCCAACTCCCAAGTAGTTGGATTTTTTTAAAATACATTTCCTTCTTCTTCCAGTTTTTCACAAGCAAAAATTATATGGTCTATTGAACCAATATCCTTTTTGCACCAACGTAAGTTAGTTTCAATTTTGTTTGTTTCATATAATTGGATGGATGATGTTAGTGTGGTATTGAATAGTAATCAATAAGTAAAATTATTTGATATCTTGTTCACTTATGTATGATGTTCCATGGTTTAGATTTATTTATATCCATAATATTCCAGTAATATAGGCCTGGTCCTTGTCTATTAGTTCATTTCAAATCATACAATACTACATACATGAACAGTGATACATCCATTGCCGAATACTTTAGTCAATATCAACGGTGTTTGTCCACCACGAAGCCCAATTCGTGTTGGCTGGGATCGAACTGAGCATCCAACACACCAGAGGTGAACTCTGTACCACTTAGCCACCGCGGCCCTTCCAAGGAAAATGCTGATTTGTTTGGGAGCAAACTATCTTTTTCTTGCTTGTTTAAAAGGCAGTGATTTTACCCAGTATGGAATCACTGTAAAAAAAAAAAAAAAAAAAAAAGTAAGGTTTTGTTCTCCAGAGTAACAAAAGGAATAACTAACTTTCTTGCCATTGTGGCAAGCGGTTGTGGGCATTTGTGGCAACTGTGGCCTATAAGCCCGTCTCATGTTAGAGGAATGCCGTCTTTCGACGATCACATAAACTGGAAAAAGAAATTGAGAATGAAGGCTTAAAACTATATATTGTTATTATGCCGACATTTGCCTCAGTTAGTAGACCTGGAAAGAAATTATGTAGTACCCTTCCTGGTGTCTATAAGTTAGGTGCGTGATGTCTATAATAACACCATACCATTTGTCAGATATGGAAACCCGTGATTTTCATCATTCGTATAATAAAAGTTCCTTCGATTCAGTTAAAGAAAAATATGATCCTGTAATAATCAATGGTAATAACATTTACTGTTTATACTCGTTCTACAACGAAGGTCAATATATATTTTTTTTTCACTTGGATGCTGATTTTTGTCATACATGCCCCAATGAAGAGATATTGTTCTATTCGAGATGGGCAGAAGAAAGTCCAAAATTAGAAAGTATTTTTAAGAGTACCACATACACAGCTCCTGAAACAGTGGAACTAGTGCAAGCTTTGGAATTCATAAATGTAGAAAAAGGTAACTCATTTTTATTTCCTTCATAGTTGGAAATGCACGTTAATGAAAGTAAAATTATATTAACCAGACGATATTGCGTATGAAAATAAAATTATATTAACCAGAGTAAATTTTGTCGAACTAAGTAAATGTAAATTTCTGGAGTGCTAGTTTCGTATATTCACAAGTTAAACCAATTATGATTTCTCTTCATCCTGTCTGGTTTCCTATTTGGATTAAGTTACAATGTGCTAAGATGCAGTTAACTACAATTCCATAATACTTTCTAAATTGTATATGTACTGTACAGGGTGGAATAAAAAGTATTTTAGCGTCTAAAGTAATCTTTATTGTCGTGTCCGACGTGGAAATGGAGAAATGGGGATTGCCATTGATCATCCACCAAGGCGGAAACAGACTGATACTATGTATGTGATGAGCACCCCCTTGCTATCTACAGCCACTGACCGACAAAATATTGACCGCTCCCTCTTGGTGTGATGATTTATTGACACCACAATTTCCACGTTAGAACTGGAGTGGTGATATATTGGGATTTTAAGAGCCTTTTTGACTGACCCTGTATATTCGACATCGTTAATTATTTCTCTGATCCTGTGGTTCAACGTTATCGTAGTAATTTTATTTTTTATCTGCATCAGTTATCTACATTCTGCAAAACACAGACAATTGCCTCAAAAAAGTTTAAAATAAATCATATAAGCAAAACGAAAAAAAAATAAATCATGGAAATTAACTTCTGCGTTACACACCCATAACAACTTGGAAAAATCTTTCATAGGCGATTAGAATTTTTTTAATAACGTAAGATCTGGTATTTATGAAACCCCTTGTAACTATTTGCACGTTACATTTAGATGATAAGCATTCGTCATGTGTTACGATCATGGACATGGTAGGAATGCAATTAAGGGTCTTCAAAACCCGCGAAATTAACTACAGTTAATTTTACAGTTTTCTGTAATATTTTTAACATACCGGTAAATAAAGTAGCTGAAAGTATAAAAGCACAGCGCACTAGAGAATATTGTTTTGTATGTGATAACGTTATGACAACTCACCTATCTCTTTCCGCCGTGTAGCTGTTTATAAACCCGCAAATAAATGCAATATCTATTAATATCTGCCATGCGAAAGCAGATAGATGAGTCGTGATAACGGCACTACCTGCAAAATAGTATTTTGTAGTTCACTGTGTTCTTGGTTTTTGATTAATGTTATTTGTTTTGAAGATATTACAGAACATTTTGAATTACCGTTATATCTCGAGAGCTTGAATAAAAGTTGTAGAGTTCCTGAGAGAAAATATTTTTTTGCCAGAGAAATGGAAGGATTTTGGAAGAAGGATTGTTTGTACCGTTAGTGTGTGTTCAAGAATATTTTCCATACATGGGTTCAATAGATCACTCAATGGGCTAATATTTAGTAATTTTTAGAAGTATCTTGCATACACAGTTTTAATTCCGTACGTCTGTACATTCTTTAGAGCGTCTCAACATAACCCACCTGACCCTATGAATTATGTTTCCTACTTTACGAATATGTTCTCGCTGATATGAAAACAAATTATAGATTGTGATGTTTTTTGAAAGAAAGCAGTAGATGTAATTAATCAGTGGACTGATTGTGAGGCAATTTGCAGCTTTTGAAATCAGCATACATATTTCTAGTAACACAAATCTTTATACGGTCTTGGGATTATCAGACTTAGGACATTGATTGGATCTACATGAAATTATATAAGTACAAATGCTTATCTATAGCTTAATACTCACTGCACACTCTATAAAAGAACATTTTCGGGGGACAACTACACCACTATCAGCTTGAAAAGCATGAAAAATTTGAAATAACGGTAAAAAATCATGCGGAAGGTTAAAAGGATAAAAAGGGATTAAAACAACTGCGCTGCTTCATGTTACAGAACACATAGATAGGCTGTGTTCTGTAACCTGGAGTAGTGCACTTTTTAAAAATCCCTTTTTATAATTTCCATATGATTTTAAGTTATACAACCTTTCTCAGATTTTTAAAGCTAATAATGGAAAGTTGTTCACTGGAAATATTACTTACATTCTTATAGAAATTGCTTGCAACATAACTGTTTTCTTTGTGTTTGTCATTGTGACATAAAATTAATCAATATTTTCTTAAAGATATTAAATTATATACGTTTGACGTATAGTATATGTTAAGTTGGTATTTAATTTATATGAAGTAAGTAATAGGAGCGTGTGGATGATTGAAATCCTTATGAGTGTATAATGTCCTGTAAGAAGAATGCGAAAATGCGAAAAAATTTAATATGATGTAAAATGTTTCCTTAATATAATTATCAATGCATTTTTTATCTACAACTTGACTAACATATTATGCACATTAAGATATATGACTGCTATCTGCAATTTCACGCTGATTTTAATAACATTCATATTTTTATAATTTCAGGAAAGTTCAGATCTCCTTTCAGATCTTGAAAGACACAATTTGAAATGATAAGATTAGGAGGTACTGTGCAGCCCTTAGCAATTGTAGTTGCGTCTAATCCGTTGGAGCCAGAACATTTTTATGTGAGCATAGTAGGAAATATCTACAGAGTGGAAAGTGTACTCACGGCCATAGATATATGCTTCAAATCATTTCACGTATTGAATGCAAAATACCCAAAGGAGAATGAGCAGGCGTGGACTTTTATACAACATCATATGTACGGAATAGAAACAGTGTGGTATAAGAGGTTCACAGCTGTAGTAGCCTCATTTCCACGTTAAGGACCTTGGAGAACTAAGTACTTCACTAAGGTGACGTGACATGTTTCGTCCGGGTAAATATCGGTACAAGCTAATAGTAATAACGAAACGGGTGGGTGGACGATAATGCACTTTTGTAAGTGCGTATTGCTACAGAAACTGCATTGATACAGAAACTGCTACAGAAACTATATTGTCATTATGGCAGCCATTTTGGATTCCGCTGTATTGGATATCTCATATTTTTTAGAATGGAAAGCGGTATGTATGACATATTAAATCGGGCTACAATTGTCCCAACATCTTGAATCGGAAGTTATTTTTGATCTATCGTCTTTCGCCTACGAGTTGGTTTGATCTAGGTTTGTTAATTGATTCTACTAGTCAAAAGTATTGAGAGAGGCCAGTAATAACGAAATGCGTGGACGGAGGTGGTATACCTGACATACTAAGTTTGGATAGAATTTCCGCAAATAAAAATCTGTACCATATTTTTCTATTGCGATTCATTTATAAGATACGTTTGACATTCAATCTAATAGATTCAAGTATCAAACTTAGAATAACTTAGCTGTTAGACGAAAAACGAAACGGTAAAATTAAGTTCAGATTCTTGTTTTCGGTAAAATTCTAACCTAATTTAATGTCACATATATTCCTTTCCATTAAAAATATTATGTGATATCCAATATGGCGGAATCCAAAATGGCTGCCACGATGAAAACACCCCTCTTTCAATGCAGTTTTTGTAGCAATACGCACTTGTATCATTGGTTTACCTCCATCCGTCCGTTTCGGTATTACTGGCCTGTACCGATACTTTTGACTAAGCCTGTATAATTATCCATTGTGAACTGTTATCCATTGTGTTCAACATTTAACTATCTTTTTTTTATTTGTGACGCGAGTAAAGAATCCTAATATAAATTGTATAAACTATTTACTTTTATATTCTTCTTTAGTATGGCAGTTTTTAAAAATTACAGGCAGTACATTTTCTCGCTGTGAAATGATTTTTTTGGACAGTGCTATAATTGGAAAGTACATTATATTTTACTAATTTATAACATATTTTTGTTATAAAATATGTAACTACATGTGCTATAACTCCTTACTAGTATTAAATGTTTGATATTTCTTTGTGATAATACATATGCCATTTACTGGCTGTAAGTGAATGTCTGACAGTTAAAAGTACTTCAGAAAAAAGCCCTAATAACCATAGGTCTGGAAATATTAATTTCCGAGATAGAAGCGTTTTAAAGGTTGTGGAGGCACTTTATTTTGGTGCTACATCTGAAGAAAATTTACGGGAAAACGAAAATCACACTAGAACTTAGTTTCAGCATTGCATAGAAACTAAGGGAAGTAATTTTGTCTTATGAAATATTCCTAAATACGGTTCTCCGGAGTCGCTAAAGAGGGAACATTTGCTTAGAGACATCTTCACGTTTAAACCGCGTTTCCTAAAGATCTCGTTTAGGGTGTTCTATATGACAACAAATTGTTCTCCTTAAATCTTCACAATGTTGAAACAAGTTTCAGTGTAAGTACCATTACTCTGCAAATGTTCTGGGAGATGGCGGGTCTCGATCAACTTTCCAACACCTCTATGAAATTAAGCTTTTCTGGACCTATGTTCATAATTTTTTAGAGGTCTGTACAACGGTATTCTTAGAAGTCAAGCATATATTTACAAACGAAGATTAATGTATTTCGGTAAAGCATTATGAACGGGTAGTGTAATGTTTTACAGTGTGAGTAATTGGTATTTGTATATAATACAATAATGTTGTTTGATGTACTTGATCACACTATGCTACATTGTATAGCTTGTATGCAGTATATTATTGGAATATATAATGTTTTCTTAAATATGTTATCTATTTTTCCTTATTGGTACATCTCTCTGTTTGTATAAATATTCTGCACAATAGTGAATGTTCTCTAATACGAAACCGTGAAAAGTCTCTTGCGTAGTGGTTTTTACATAACTGATTGATTGATTGATTTTGAGTTTTAGAATCCCTTTTGATAGCGAGGATGTATGAGACGTGAACCTGAAACTTAACGTGTTATCCGAGCCACATGAGCTCCTGGAGTTGTTCACATAAGATCAAGACGAAATTTTATTTTGTATTTTCCACAGGTATAAGTGATTTTCTAGATACAGACGTGGAAAAGTTGAGCGAGTGAATTCCACTTTCCATTTTTTTAATGGCTGCATCCATTCTCTATGGAATACTTTATAATCCCATGTACAACTATATTGTTATGTGTACTACATGGCTAACTGGATGTTTATGAAAACCTGAAAACCATGTTACCTTGTTTCTCATATCTGTATAAGACAAATGTTCATTTAGAAACGCTGTAAAATGAACTTTTGTCTTATTAGGATGTGAGGAACACGGAAAGACTTTCTGCTAGTCATATAATTAGTACCGATAGCAATATATGTTTGGTACATGGGACTATACGGTATAATTTCTACAACAATGCAATATGTTCATGCAACTAGAAAAACAGCTATATTTTATGTTTTTAACAACTATACGTATAGTTGTCCCTATATTGACTATATTTTATGGTTCAAGCAACCATATACTGGTTCTCTTTCTTTTTAGTGTAAACGTATATGTGGCATGATTATATTTGTAAAAGGATAAAGCATAAACATTGATTTTTAAGATGATGAACCGCAATATATTTTCCTATCATGTTTGTTGAATGCCACTTTACACCTGTATTGAGGTTGTATTCAACATTTCTATAAGCTCTTATAAGGTACTACAGATATTTAATTGCTCAGTTCTATGATTAGATAACCAACACCACCATATCTGATAAAATAAAATAGAAATAACAGGTAATATGGTACCTAATTGTCAATTCTGCTACAACAGATGTCTTATAGCTCCAGTGATTTTCTTATGTGAAACCTTGTTCCGTACATTTCTCCTCAATTCATTATATAGTCCATAGATTGCACACGTAACCATTTTGAACGTCAAAGCAAAGATTTAAGTGAAAACATAAGAAAATCACATGTTCACATATATGTTGTGACATCAAATATATATAAAGTTAAAAACTCACATAAAATTTGTTAAATTAAACTTAGTGCTGTAAAACTATACAACATACCTCGTTGACGAGCAATACATATATGTCCTTGAATATCACATGGCTCGTATTTTCCTATAATGTAAATAATATATAATATAACAAAATATCAAGAACAAGCATGATAAAATAACCTACGTTAAAACACAAAGGTTGATCCATTTCCACCTAAACAGTTGTGTATAATAACAACATTATACGGTAAGGATTCCCACATCATAACATGAGCACATGTTTATAGACGGCAGGTGCTAACATTTATAAACAAGTACAACGTTTATACACTAAACAGGAAGATACAAAGATCAACACGATGGGAACCAAAAAACCGCGAAAAGAGGGCCTATAAAAGAGTAATCTTTGACGAAGAGTCATCCGTTGCCCACTGATCGCGAACCAACAACAGATCTGAAGGTCGCTCTACCTAGAATAACATCCCTGGAGGCTGCTTTGAAGCAAGGAGATTCCTCTACAAAAAACATACATCACGAGGCTGCCATGAGCCGAGGAGGTTACCTAGGATCATAACTTGGAGTACCTACAAGACACCCCAGTGGCTGCATGAGCGAAGGGGTTCTCGTATGGAACGTTGCTTCCTTCACCTTTCGTCATAAGGGAAATTTTGATATATTAACTTTGTAAAACACGAAGACTGTTTCGTACTTTTACAAATTCTTGGTCCATTATCGTCTCTACCTACATAACATATTACAATACGCACACACGAGTCACACTCTCAGCTATCGTGTAGCAGAGAGAATGTGTTGTAGATAAGGCATTGCTGCTAAAGAGATTGCTTTTGTGAACGATACTTTATTCCAAGTAATTTTTAGCATTCAACTCTCGGTAGAACAACATTTGAGCATTTTTTATCGATAGGACACTCTTGTATTATATTTAAAAGTTTATTACACATGTCTACACAGCACAGTCCACATCCAAAATAAATCAAATATAAGCGACCGCGGTGACTCAGTGGTAGATATCTGATGCATGGTCCTTTGTTCGATCCCAGCTCGGGCCAAGTGAGATTTTTGGTGGACAAACACCGTGTGCGTAAGTTTTCCCCCGGTTCTCCCACTTTTCATTCCATCATTTCAGTCGTTTTTCATAATCCCCGTCTCCTTTAGCCTAGCTGCCATAAAACTCAATGATACCATTTAATTTTCTCATTTCCAAATCAAATCCGGAAAAGGCATCAATGAAACATACAGGACTAATTCACAAGATCTTGGGTATGAGCCCTGTGCAAATTCACTACTAGAGAGTGTTATGGCTTAAGATTTCTGGTAGTCCAATCACCAATGAATTGTTTGACCATCACAAATTAAACTGTCACCAAAGCAAACTTGCATCAAATAATACCACGGTGTATGGCGGAGCAAAAGTACAAGGCAGATAGCTGTATAAGCGGCGCCTAGGTGACAACTGCTTGAAAATTGTTGTGATAATAGATGAAGACTTAATCTATCTAAGTAACTGGAAAAGCTTGTGACATAATTTGTCACAAACTACATCATTGTAAATTTGTGAGTGAATGAATACAGAATTTCTCAATAGGTTGCAGGGTTATCACTAGCTTTTGCTGAAAAAGAAAAGCAAGATATTTGGAAAATCATTTTTCGTTAAAAAGAAAGGCTACTTGCTATTAAGTATTTGTCATATCTCTAATTTACACTGACGGAATAGCAGCACCATATGAAGACGATACGATAAAGCTATAAGACAGAGATAAACTAGTGCTGGCATTCTACTGACGCATGGCAGATAAAGGTACCCATGCTATTCGGAAAAAATATATGTACGTTAAGAATCCAGACTCCAGTCCGTGGATTGCTTTGTTAATAAGCTTATCGAACGATGTATTTTATATCGCGTTGTTCGCTTGAAATATCTCTGAAAAACTTCAAATTGGAAGTGCGACAATATACTGCGATTGCAGCAACAGAAATTGTGATGATGTGGAATGTTTTATACCGGTAGTGATCATATCGACTATGAATAGTGATGGAGGAAATGGAGTATAGCAAGAAACAATATTATTTTCTTCTCATGAAAACAGATCAGCCTCTGTATCTTTAATTCTTTCTCGTCCTAAAATATAACATTTAATAGAAGATATGTCTATACATTATTAATGTTTATTATATATAACACATTTAAAAATGATTTATTTATACTAGTTGATGAATATTCACCTCAATTTAGGGAAAGAAATGAAAAATGGATCTTTCTAACGATACCGTAAGATTATTTACCAACATCGGATCCAACTACATGTCTAACAACAGTGGTCCAATAACCACTACTTTGTATCAACGTTAGGTTTGCTCTCTTATATAAAGAGTTAACAATGGATAGGACGAGTAAAAGTGAATTCATAATGTCCAGTTGATAGTACTTGATAACAAGGGTATATAAGTTACTCTCGACTCAATTCATCTCCTAGTCACATAATATTCTGTTTTCGTCTAACAGAAAAATGTGCTCAATATTAAATAAATGGATAGTTGCTTTACAACTTCTCACATTTGAAGTTAAGAAATGGAATTAAAATAAGTTATGTTTTTATATAATATCAAAAAAATAAATAAAAGTATGCAACAGCTCAGTAAATCCTCCAGCTATGTCTTACATTATTTAATGATATGGTCATGTTACTAAGAAACGGTTTCTTCTAAAATACGAATTTCTTATAAAATACGAACTAAATTATAAGGTACTTTCGGGAAACTCCGCCAGAAGAAAACCTTACAGAAGTAACCTACTCCTTGTAGATTATTTAAAAATTACTTATGTCATTTGTAAAGATTATTAATTATAATTAAAAAGATGTTTATTTTATTTCACTGCGAGGCGTGTTCCCTATGCCTTCTGCCTTCTGGTTATTCCACTCCCTTGACTTCTGCGCAAAACTCTTTACTGCTTCAAAATATGTTTTATTTACAGTCAGATTTGCCTGAGTTTGAGAGTAATAAATAGGTCTTACAGCTCTTGTGATGTATAACCGTAGTTGTCGCACAATATATATTATTTTACGTCACAATAACTAATGTAAAACAGTTTGTATTCCTGAGTTGTTGGAAGTTTAATTTATCATTAATAATAATAATAATAATAATAATAATAATAATAATAATAATAATAATAATAATAATAATAATAAAGCAATAATAGAATTATAATAACAACTACCTAACAAATGAAATTGGAAATATGAAATTGATTGACACGAGGAAACTCGAATCCGGGTCTGCCACTTGGCAATTTCATACGATACCTCTTCACTACAAATCATATATGTAAAGCTGATAAATTAAACTTGGTTACTAAGTGTTAAACTAAAACCTCTTCTGACAGTAACCTATTGTCTGCCACACAACTATTAACACCAGTAATTCAGGTATTAACATGAACACTTCAACATAATCGTAGTTACTTTTATTTTTATATTTTATATTGTGTTTTTAATATTTACCTCTATCATATAATCACCCTATATCGGGAGTTTTCTTCTCATCCCACGTCAATAACAAATTAACGTTCCTTTTTCATCAACTACGCACATGTTACATAAGAACGGAATCAACAAGTAAAGTAAGTTTCAATTGTTTTCTAAAACAAATTCAACATTTCTTCTCCCTGGCAACATATACTTTTTTCTTGAAATCCTTTTTACCTAGTTTACTACAACATTTCAACTTCATTTTTTTAAAAAAAGAACTGAACCGTTAAACTTTTTCTCGTTAGCAGTCTTCTTTATTTTGCCTCTTTGACGATATCTAGAACATTGTGGTCCATAGTCCAACCTAGAGTTATCCACAAAAGATAACTGATGTTCCTCTTGAAATATAGCGTCGGATGGTTCTTGAAGCATCCCCATTTTTGTAATTCCTTTGTTCTTAGTTTGTCTTTTAGCATCGACCTTCCTTGTTGAGTTGGTAACGAACTTTCAATCTTTTGTTTTCATATATCTCCGAACTTCTTGTCTTCTTTTCTTTCTAATCCATCGCTAGGTTCAACTCTGGACAGAAGTTTCCTCGTTTCAACTATGTGACTGCTTCCCTTATCCTTATTCTGTGTGGTATCCATTAGTTATTCTTCATCTTCATCAGATAAAACCGCTTTCCCTCTCGAGTCCTTCCATGTATTTGATTTGTTTCTTCCTTTTCAATTGGATTCTTTTAGCTTTTGTATTTTCCTTCGTTACTAGATAGTTATGACTTGGCGTTTTTACTGTACTATTTTCTTGTTGCAACTTGCCCTTGTAATCATACCTTCCAATTTCCCCTGACTGATACCTTCCTGGAAATAATTGTTGTGATCTGAAGAATTGTAACCAATCACAACCCACTATGTTGCACTCTAAATATTCTTCACAAATCCGGAGATCAACTGGATATTCCTTTCCATTAACCGACAGTGCCACCGAAGTTTTACCCAACGAAAACATGAAACGATCTTCAATCTTCATGATTGTTCTGTTGATTGGTACAAAGGTACAATTATTCAGATACTTGTCTTAAGTTGAGATTGATATCACAGAGTAACTGGCTTCTGTATCCGTTAAAACAGGTAACTCAATTCCATTGCACGTGACCATCTCTAGTATATCTTCAATTTCGAGTTCCTCGTTAAATCTAGCCTGATGATTCCCAATATCAATAGTTTCTTCCTCATTTCTTTCATCTAATTCCGGTTCCAATACACTACTCATGTATCCTATTCTCGTCACCAATTTGTTAAACTAAAATAACTTCCGAAGTGACCTAATGTCTACCATTCAACTACTAACACCAGTAATTCAGGTACTAACATGAACACTACAACATAATAGTAATTACTTTCATTTTTTAAAATTTTATATTGTATTTTTAACTTTTACCGCTATTATATAATACCCTATATCGGGGATTTTCTTCTGATCCCACGTCAAAAATAAATAAACTTTTCTTTTCCATCAACTATACGTACAACGGAATCAACATCAATTGTTTTTAAAAATAAATTAATAATTGTTTCTTCTTCCTTGCAACATATATGCTTTCCTTAAATCCCTTTTATCTATTTCACTATACTAAGTACATACGTTTGCTAAGTATATTTTATTTTAAAATGCCTCGAACTTTGATCCTAACTGATCTTGCAACAACTTAATTACAAAGAAACGTAAACCGTGATTTGTGTAAGTTGTGGGACTAACATTAAAATCTCAGCCTAAACTTCACGAATAATTCGAGACGTTCACTCATTGATCTGTTTAAACTATTTCTCGGAAGATCTGTTTAAACTATTTCTCAATTGAAGAAGTAAATGTTGAGTAACTCAACTAATGATCGTCTCTTCTTACAGCCTTAGTTGTGGACTATCCCTTCATGAATGGTTTCCAACTAACATTTTTTTGGTGAAACATTAAGTAAATGGTCGTCGTAGATAAGTGCTTATTGCATCAGATATTTGTCCCGATGGTCTGGATTCGAATCCCTAAAAGCTTGAAGTATTACCATATTTTAATTTCAATAATTCAAGATCTTCTTCTGTGGAGAAAAAAATATATATTCATATGACAAGAGTGATCGAGAATTAGAGAAAGTCGTAAGTAGAGACTAAGATTTACAAACCTAATTTATTTTCTTAAATTCTCAAAATTTCAGCTAACTTCAACAATTTTCTAGCTTACGTATGACAAGTTTTTCTCTTTCGTCTCAGAAATAGAATGTAATGAAATAAAACATTATGAAAATAGTAAATTATGTCGTTGATATATGGCACTCATCGTACAAGACGCTTCAAACAATAAAGATTTATCTTAAAGTGGAAATTTTTCCCTGCATCAATTCAAGAGCAAAAGCTTGTATCGTTTTCCGTATGCTTACCAACAGTTGTCTTCTGGTTGAAATGTTACGTTTATGTTGGGTTGTGTCTGTCAAAGTGTTTTCGATCCCATCAAAAGTACAGGACAGGACCTAATGGAGTTGTAACAGACACTGTGAATTTACTTTTGCTAGTAACTCTATAAAGACAAATTTATGAAATATGGGAATATCAAGAACTTAGATAATACTTACATCTGAATTCCTAATAGTGTTTTTCAATACTATAGGACAGTTATCAATTTATAGTAGGCGGCCACCAAAAGCCAAGAATCAGGGCAGGAACGCAACAAGTGAACCCTCACGATAGTGCAAGGGTTGCGTTCGTAGGAAGCAGGCGCGTCAGCGATGTTGCATATAAACATAAATGAAGATAGTGTAAAAACACTTCATATGGCATAAAAGCACATACTCTTATGCATGGCAGAGCTTTACATCACTTCTACCATTACTTTGTAAGTGGCCTTCACATAGCGTGTCACTTTATCCTGGGTTCCTCATGAAATGTGATGTACAGTATAGTATAGAGCAGAATTTATTTGTTTAATGTGAAAGCCATTTAATAAGAAATTTATCTTCTAACCTTATGATTTTTTTCTAATTTACATAAACTTAAACCAATCAATATTTTTGTTTTATAAGTGTGCTTTAGAACACGGGGAAAATGTTTACATTGTTTTATTAAGTACATACCGTGATACTGAAAAATGAGAGGCGAACACTGACATTTTTCCATTAGCTGCTGATATTCACATTGAAGTCTGCATGAATACTGACTGTAGAACGGACTTACATCCAGTAATTTCTCAAGTCGAAAGTAGCACTTTCGTTGTTTTGGTGATAGTTTTCTTATGCGTGGAGAGCTCACTGTTTGCGTCATGATCACTTGATACGCCACAACATTTGCGCCATTCTTTCCGCGTTGATACACAATTTTATTCAGACTGTTTTGCGGGTAATCGTATGGAGAATTCACAAATACCTAAAAACAGAAAGAGAAATTCTAAAATGGTGACTTTTCCTGTTTTCTACTTTTCATAAGTAATACCCAAAATATTTCATTTATTTCCTTTTCTGCGTTACCACCATATTTTTTAATTTAATTTTGTTACATGTTCGCTGTTACTTATATTAGTTCATGTTTAATATATGCTAAATTAGATAAACTGTTCTTCTAAATATAGAACATATATTTTCTAGTATAAGTGTTGTTCATTGCACGGATAAAATGAAATCTAATGATTATGTAGCCGAAAATTTGCATTGTAGAAACTGACACCTTTCAGCATTTAGAAGCAGGAAATAAGATAAAAACTGAAAGTAGGGGTCCCGGCGTTCATACCCGTGGGATAATTTTGGCCGTGGGAATGTTCCCACGGGGCTTAAAACCGTGTAAACTAGTATGTTGCTATATGATCATGCTCTTGGACGCCTACCAGATGTAGAAACAATATTAAACATGCCTCTTTCGTGTTCTTGTCGTGTATTGGCTAGTTATTTGAACCACCAAACCCCCACCGCTCCTGCCAAGAGTATAAGTGGAAAGTATGTGTTTGTTTAGATCATTCCGTTAACAACTGTTGTAAAGGAAGAAACGTCAAATTAAAGATGACAACGTCAATGAATTTATTAGATAAGCTTAATATGCCATCAACGGTACCCTTTACGAAAATGCGTGATTTAGAGATTGGCGTACCATTTCGTATTGTAAACTGTGAGATAATTACAACGATATATGATAGGAAGGCATGTGAAACATTTGTAGGAGGCGAAAAAGTAATTTTACCAGGACGCTGTACTGAAAAATTGGAAACAGATAATTGTGCATTATTAACGCATTTACAATGTGGAAATGTATGTTTAACATGTAAAGGAATGAAGATTAATGTATCTGGACGTAACATGCACAATCTTGAGTTTACTAAGTTAATATATTCATCGTAAGTGTATGGTGGCATGTAGAAACAAGATGGAACATGAATTTTCCTCTTCAACTCTCCTCTTCATGCATGCGTAGTCATCTGTATTTATAGCTTCGTTATTCTGTGTTGATGAGCTACTAGAGTAACATGTCTTTGAGTGATTGTGCATCAACTATGGATACCAAGAAAGAGTACTTGTTAAATGTGGAATATGGACTTAATTCAATGGAAACCAAATTAATTTGTATTGGACGGGACAGTGATACATTTGAGCCAGTGATTCGTGTTGGTAACGAACTTGTTTTTGGAGTGGAGTTAAATTTGGCAGAGTGAGGGAAACTGGTACATTTGACCCCGTTTGTAATGGACTAATTAAATTCTCAAGTGGAAATTATATTTATAAAATCTCTTGGCCGAAAAAACGAAGTGGTAGGGCGAAAACTAATGGCTGAAAAATTAGTGATGTTAGAGAAGAAAGGAACACTTCATGCTCCTCGAAACACTGTGCACTTAACTTCAAGTGATTGGCTTTATTTCTTGGAGATATTACCGTGTATTGACATGCTGTGAAAAACAGTAAAGTTTGCAGTGTTGTGCTACGTGAATATTTTGACTTGTGTACAGATACTATTCGCAATCATGTACAATCGCAGTGTCTTACATACAGAGGACTTGCCGAAATCCATACATGTATAGATGAACAGAGAATTATTAACGGTATGAACATCAGTTTTCCAAGTGTATCTCTTAATAAGAACAGTGATGTGAACATATACGGTGAAAGATTAAAATTGGAAATGAAAGTATTTTACAGACAAAAACTCATAGATTTAATTATGGCTTATTTATTTGATAGTGTACAGACACAACCATGGTGGGGGGAAACAGACACTCAACCTTCGGAGGGTATCAACGAATTGGACGGCTGATCGAAAGAAGAGGAAGAAAATTGATTTATACTGAAAAGTGTAGTTTTAAATTGAAAAATAGAAAATATAGTGAAAGTGAAATGTTTTATTTGTGTTTTGTGCTCGTTTCATACACATAAATATGATAGGATTTTATATTAGTGTACTATTTTTTATGATAAGAAAATCCTAACATATTTTCTCTGTATACTATAAGTGTTACGTATAATAATAATAATGAATTCAAATGCTTGAATTGTTAAATAAAAGCTAGTATTTGAAATCATTATTTTTATTATACAACTCTGTATTAAACATGATAGGCCTTATTTATTTTTTAAAAAGAAACTTTAAAATAATTAATATGAAATTTCAAAAACCAAAGTCCTATCATCATCATCATAAAATAATAATATTGAATTCACATACTTGTTTTAATTTACGAAAGAATAACTGATTAAGTATTTGAATTCATTATTATTATCATTATTATTATTATTATTATTATTATTATTTAGTTATATGATCATCACTGAATTAAAAAACTCAGTGCTAGATTCTTTTTTAAAACAGTATGAAATTCTTTAATTCAATAAGTTTAAAAATACATTTTTGATATATTTATTCAATTACATAATTGATCATAAAACATATTTATTTATTAGAAAACGGAAGAAAATAAGAAATAAAACATTTGTTTTCAAAAAGAAATAATAATAATACAAAGTATTTCTTGATGATGATACTGTTTACTCAAGAAAAACGAAGGTAAGTATAGTACATAGTTTTTTTTTAAAAAAAGGGATTTCATCGGTTGTTTCTTCTTCTTCATATTCACCGTGCAAATTAGTTTTAAAAAGTCACTTTTTTACACAATACACACAGTTCTTGAATAGTCTTTTTTTCGCCACTTGCTGATGACACCACAAAAGACATAATTGACTATTCTGCTGCTGCTGGTGGTGGTGGTGATGATGATGGAACGTAGATAGAAGACATACTGTACAATGATGCTTCCAATACAACCGCTGATGATCTTTTACCTTCTGAAATGATGAAAAAATCGAAAAACATAACTTAAAATTATTTTATCTATAATCATGAACAAATGAAACAACAAATGATAATATGTATAATATACAAAACACGTTGTAATAATAATAAAGAAAGAGAAATGATTACCTGCAGTAATACAAAGAATTTAAGGTTTATTTTATCTATAATAAAAAGTATCCAATACAAACGAAGAAAAAGAAGCAATAACATTCATAATAATAATAATAATGAAGATTTGGGAATATGTATACAGGAGTAATTATTACCTGTAGCTGTAAATACAACAAACGGTGGCGATTTTTCTCTGGAGGTGATGAGAAGGTATAATGAAACTCGTGTAAAGACTTTCCTATAGCTTTAAAGCAAGGAATACGTATGAATAATGTTAACATAGGAACGATTGCACACCTTGAATTTGTTTAATATTGAATGTATAAGAAAGTGAATTTCTATGTAGAAATTGAATATGTTGCATTACATATGGAGGAAATCCAAATGTATCAAAATAGCAGGGACGTCCATCAGTATTAATATATACGGAAATCCAATGGGTACCGATTTTATTAGCTGGATCTGTATTTATGATGATAGCTGCAGGTAGTGGAACATGCATAGGTATTTCTTTCGCCGCATATACACTTATGAAATGATTATGAATTAAAGAAGTTGTTTGAAATGCATGCAATAAATCTAGTGTAGAGGACATCATATATAAAAATGTAGAGATGTACATATATGTTAGTATTTAAATAATAATAATAATAATAATAATAATAACGTACCTTTAAAAATCCATGATGATGTTTCTCATTATCCACTTCTAAGAGAGATTGGAACTCGCCACATGTGATGCATGAGACAGGTGCTGGTTTCTTAAAATCAACTTCCAGACGAACACAACCATGTTTGATGAGATTCTAATGCTGCACAGCGTTGGCTTCACCATCTTGCGTAATGTCGAAAACAAAGATAGTGTATTGTTGACGAAAGGAAAGACGAGGAGTATTGTTGCCATGGTTGGAAAAGTCAATAACTGATCCACAGAATAAGGTATGATATGAAGAAACATAGAGGTTGTTTTCCAAATTTGGTTGTAAATGTTTTGAAGGTACAGGTTTTCCATCAATGTATAATGAGAAGAAATTGATGTCAAAATGTTTGAAATGAAATGGATTTGAAGTTATCGTTCCTGTATACGCATCATTTGAATAAACGCCCCAATCACTCGAGTTGGTAATACTACCAAAAATAAATTATTAATTGTTTTAGATTGAAGATCTTTTGGAATGACGAATGACTTCATTTGCACTCTTGTGAGAGGATATTTGGCTGTTGTTGATTGTAGAAGCTTGTTATGTGCCAGTTTTATTGTAGGACTAATATTAATCTTTTTAATATGTAAAGCAGCGTCTAAAATATTCACTTTAGCATGAACAGACGAACAACTAGCGATGAGACAAAAGTTTGGCTTTGCAGGAATTAGCTTGATGCGTAATTCTACTCCTTGGATTAAAAATTTATCCTCATTAAAAATATCATAATGAAGATGTCCAAGCATGTCGAATTTTGCACTGCTTTTTCTTAAGTCATAATATTGTTCAAATCCTCTATTACCACTTGTGCCGACGTCTTGCATTAGTTCATTCAAGGAACGTTCAGTACCTCATGTAAACAAATACACGTGGTGATTGCTTAATTTTATTGGTTAAAGAGCCTAGCCGCATCCATGCGGCAGAAGAAAATAGTCCATTGTCAAGTAAGCTGTTTTTCAATGTTTTTGTTGCTTATAAGGCACATTATCAGAAATGCAATTTCCTTACAGTTAAATAACAGAAACAACATTGTATGTAAGAACTAAATTGAATTAATGCAATAAAAGAGAATACGCATGCGTAGAAACTGGGTTTGGCTCACCTTATGCGCGAATCACAGCTTACAATATGGCTCCGTGCGGGGAATATGCAAAACGCCGACAGGTTACAAGCACGTGCTTCTCGAAAGAAGCGGTGACCGATAGCCAATCATCCGATGACTGGCGGAGTAATACCATTCTACAATGTTTACATCAGGATAAGAAGGTTCGTTGAATGAACTTTAGACGCCGTGGTGCAGGGTATAAAACCCACACAAATTATTAAAAAGAGAAGTCATTATAATGGAATTTGGGTGAGTGCGTCAGAATATATAAAAACGTGGTGACGATAGAGATATCAATATTTTAAGGTAATTTTACTCAAATATCACTAAATCCATTAGTACAGTAAAACGTAGAATGATTATATTCAAAAATCACACTGGAATATAGAATATTGTAGTAATTCATACAGCAAATTCTGATTATATAATCCATCGATGAATCATGGTAATTACTGTTAAATATTCCCTTGAATCACTCATAGCAATATCTTTTTCCACGTATTAAAAGTACATTCAGATAATATTTTAGGAAATTTAGTAAAAAACTTCACTATCACTAATATTAATACATAGTCAGTCAAAATAGGCATAGAAATCGCAAACTTCACTCGTAGATATTATAAAACCAAAAAATAATGCCTTGTAAGAGTATTCAGATTTGACTCCTATTCAACTTCAAGAGATTTTACTAGTCACTTTCAAGAAAATAGTATAAATACTTATCCAGATTAAGTCGAATATTTAACAATTCACAAAATTATAAAGACGTAGATGACAAAGTTCTGAACTTGCTATATAAATAGCACCATTTCGACGATTAACCAGAGCATGTGCTCCCCGTCTCTAATCAATTTTCCAATGACCACAAGGTGGTCAGTTAACTACGTCCAGAAAAATACTAGTTCCTATTTTCAACACTCATTAGAAGTGGCGCTAGTTTTAAATGACTTTTTTATAATCTTACAACATGCTACACACTAGATGTTGCATCCATATGTCCAGAAGTATGTTGAAACCAGAATGCACATTAAAGATGAGTATTTTTAGCAGAATCATCACAATTTAACAGTTTTTCGATGTATGATCGATATGGATGATTATGAGATGGAAATGAAATCAATTTGTTATTTAAATACACTTCCACTTCACTGAACATAGAATTTAAAAAGTCACTAATAGAAGCCACAGCTATATCACTGTCACCAAATGCTGACCCATCAGGCTTAAAGATTTCAGCTTCAATGTAAAGAAGATTATGTGGTAGATCTATGTATTCATCACTTGTTCCTGGGATGACAAGTTCTATAGGTGCATTATCAGCTAGTGAACTGATTGGTTTCTATGTAATAATATGATTTTCCATTATACCGCTTTGCGTTGGTTTTGTAGAAAAAATATTAAGTTCACCTTTTACACACTCCCAGGTTTGATGATGTAAGAAAGCCATGATGATGATGATTTAATCAAAGATATCGTGTGATAATTTCCTTTTCTTATACGACTGATTTTTCTTTGTTTTCTTCGTACGTTTCCTCTTGCCCTTCTTCTTCTTCTTACGCTTGATGGAATGACGTGTAATTCTTCTTTTCCTTCGTTGATATCCAGATCCTAGCATAGATTTCAGTTAATTTTTAGCTTTTTCTTGTAAGATGAACTTCTCTTCACCCATTCGTTGATGAAAGGAAACGTTAATAGGTTGTTTATCAATGATGACATCAGTAATAACGTTTGCTCCAGATTTTAATAATTTCTTTCCACTTGTTTTAGCCCGTTGTTTTATTAATGGCATGACAGAACGAAATAATTCTCCAAGGAAACTTCCAATACCATGTCCAACTTGATAACGTGATCCAACTGAAAAGTTTCTAGTTCCAGAAAAACTTTTTTGTAAATATTATAAATATGGGTTATTCATACTTTTTGATGTTGGCGCACTTATCGAAAATGTAGTTTAACGCATACAGTTCCGAAAGTGAATGCCAGTGGAGAGACTGTACTATCTGTTATATCTATTTTGAAACGTTCAAAATGTATTTTTTCTCTTGATACATAATGTAGAGGATTAAAAATTTCTATAACACTACTTCCAAAGATATGATTCACAGGATTTATATTTATGATACGTAATAATGGTGCTACTGTATCTCCAACAAATACAGATTGAATTATATCACAATATACATACATTGTAGATGGAAGTCTTAAACGTAAATTTGGAATTCTTCGACCTTGTTGCATATCCTTTAAATCAGCGTTTGTATCAAATCCCAACATCGCACTAACACTTGGTGATAATGCAACGTCTACTACTATGTCTTTATTCAGACGTCGTATAAAACAAGTATTATTCTCACGAGTGTAGGAAAAATGTAAATTTGTAAATCTGTTGTGCGTATTAATTAACTTTACAATTCTGAAATGTAATTGTAATAACGTACAGGAATATTTACAAATTTCCATTCATAACTTTTTGCAGATTTGTAAAAAAATATTATTTTCTTCATTACTATTTAGTATTGAATGAGGATAATGAATCTCAACAATAGCCACTTCCCACTTTTCACGGAATTCCATTCTTTGATGAAGTTTAGTAGTGTATGATGTTTAGGTGTTGTCAGGAAAATATTCCATAGAACTATTACTGGGAAGCGTAATGTAAAAATCTCCGTGAAGTTCCATTGTACTTCTCAATCTTCTTTATGGATGATGCTGGTACCCAGGAATCGAAAAAAGAGGGATATCCTTTCCAGTGAACAAGGTATTCTTTTCTGCTACCTTTTCTTGCATATATGATTTTATCTATGTAAAACGTCTTTGATAGCGTCACAGGTTGTAATTCCTCTTTATAAAATAATAAATCCAGTGGTTCCTTGTTTAAATGTGTTTTCAATGTCATAAACAGGAGGATCTCTTGATATTATCTTCTTCAATTTAAATATTTCCCAAGTCCAGTTTTGCATGTATCCTTTATCAAATATACGTTCAGTTTTTCTAATTCGTACTGTATCACCAATCCTAACATCTTTTGAGAAATCTGGATTCTTCTTCTTTATTTTATTATCATACTGATTATGCCATACTTGTAATATGTTATTTTGAGGAACATTTGCAGGTGACTATCTTAATGCTTGAATGATAACCTTCATTGTATGATTTCACAAGAAGAGATAACACATTTAAATAATTATACGTTTGATGCTTTGTGAAATACTTTCACATTTTTTCTTTTAGAGTTCTGTTAAAATGCTCTACAATACTAACCTTATATCAGGATTTTTAGTTGTAATATGTTTTATTTTGTTTTCCTCTAAATACTTCTGTATTGTATTTTTAGTAAACTCACTTCCTTTATCTTTTCGTAGTTTAATTGGTTTTCTGTCTTTGAAAACAATTTTTAATGCTTTTAAGACATCATTGGTACTTTTACGTTTTAATGGTACAGCCCAGGCATGTCGACTAAACACATTTATCACTATAAGAATATAACGATATCAATCATTAAATTTATGAAGAGATTGAAGGTCATTAATATCACTTTCCCATTGATCATCAATATAATTCACTACATAGAAATCTCTTTTAAAACGACGACGTACTGGTTTGTGTAACGTGTATATTGTTTGTTTCAGTAACCACTTTCTTATATAGTGTATAGGAATCTTCTTCTCTGTAGCTAACCACAATTTTTAGCAGTTGAAAACTAAGCAGTATGTGAAGGGTTGTAGTAAATCTTGCTTAATTGTTTGTTTATGGATTCCATCTTGACCATACTGGACGTTTATATGTACGTTTCCTTTTCCTTATAAGAGATAATACTTTTTTCCTTTTCTTCATCTTCTGCTCCTTCGTCATCTTTTGCAAACGATTTCAGAGGCATTTTTTTCCCCTTGGCGATAATGCTACTGGTGATGCTTTAGTTTGTCGTAAAATATATGACAAAGGTTTTGGATTTCCAAAAAGTTCTTGAAGTGTATTATTAGAAGATAAAAAATTACAAAATTGTTCCCATCCAAATGAATTAGTGTGTTTCTGTGGACATGACACGTTTCAAATTAAATCTACAATGCTTTATCTTTCTAGTTTATCACCTTTGATATAAAGAGTTCCTTTATTATCCCACTTGATATTATCATCATGTTTCTTTCTGTGCAGTAGTAATTCAGCTCTTTTACGAAACATTTTGGGTATAGATAACAATATTTCTTCTTCTACTTCATACTTCTTTGCTTTAGTTGACGGAATCGAAAGTGTCACAGGTTCTTGTTTCGGATTAATTGTAAATATTTTTGAAGTATATTATTATATTGATTCCACTTTTCTTCATCACAAAGCGATGATAAATATAAAACTCTGTTGCATTTCTTCATCCAAACTGGATTCACGTTTCTCCAGGGCTGATGCTGATGATACTGGTATTTGTATACGATTAAGAACTTCAGGTGTAACTAAAATCATTTCCATTTCGTGTTCCATTGCACTAGCGGAATAGTAAACTTGATAACGCACTACTTAACATAGGAGCTAATAATGCCGGTAGGAAAACACCCTGCTGCACTAATAAAGATTCCTTCTTCTTTTGGATGGAGTTTCCTTTCTTCGCAAGATATCGAAGCGTCCTCATGTATCGCTTTAATGTTGCTTTCTGTGTCTTTGTAAGAGGCACATTCCCTTTTAATACATTATAACAACATTCGTAAATACTATGAATCACTGAAGAGTAAGCATTGGCCACTTTAGCTTTACGCAATTTAGGATTTGCTTTGCTCAGCGTACGAAGAAGATCTCCGTGTTTTACTCTTGGAGACATATTGCGAAAATGAACAAACACAGTTTAAAACTAACATTATAAACACATATTCTTCTTCTATTTCGTTGGAACATAAACGAGATGATAAATATCATCAGGAAAGATATTTGTTTGAAAACGAAGTTCATCTGGCGTTTACTGTTTTAAATCAATAAATAAATATCCATATGCTACCTTTTTGCCTCGCTGAAACTTTCTTGAATAAATTTTGGATTCTCAGGAGTTAATTGATAACTCATATGTTTAATTTGTGATTTACCTCTTGGATTTATAAATAACATGAGATAAGAACAATTCAAGCTCATATCTCTGCCTCCTTTTCCCAGAAGAAATATGTTTTGTGTACACTAAGATTTCTATGATGAGAACCCTTTGAAAGAAATCGACTATATGGCGGTTCACTTCACACGTATGATTATCAATAATAATAAGATGAAGTCCAGTTTCAGGTAAAAAGTCCTTTGTTTAAGGTAATCCTTCAATCAATCGTACTTTTGTCGAAATTTCTCTGTATGCATTTTGCCATTCTGCATAGTACCAATAAACATGACGAAACGATATATTAACCATACGTGATAAATTCGACAGGATTCATATTACAAAGGAAGTTTTTAAAAGATCCACTTGGTCCTGCAACAATACATGAAAAGAGATGTTTCCTTGTCGTATCCATGTTAAGAAGTATGATAATTCTCTCTTCATGCGTATGTTTATAAAGGGCCGTATACAATTGGCTTCTTCTTTTGTTGGAAGGAGTGTAGCCATATGCAAGAGTTTCATATGAATTTCGAATTCTTCTTCGTTTGATATAATTTATCTTATAAACTTTAGTTTCGGGCATGCTCACGATAGTATGATCTCTCCTGCGGCAAATTTTTTTCGCGTTGGTAATTTTGACTTCAGTAGGATGAGATTCTTCTCTTTCTTCCTTGTCTTCATTATCTACTATCATTTTTTCCATTACATCAAAATTTAGGTGTTTAATGTTTAAGGTTCATAGTTTAATGAAAAGCCCCGTATCTTTCATACTTGAAACACCTTCTTCTTACTGGGATCAAAAGTACGTAACGCATAGTTCTTGGGTTCAGCTAAAACGTATTCTGAAAAATAGGCCACTTTACCATATTCGAGCAATTCATTTGTTAAATCACCTAAAAAGTCACCAGTTGGAATTGTATTTTCACCGGGTTTGCGTAGAAATTACTGAATCAGTATCAAAATACAATACTCTTTCTTGTAGTTGATCTAAATACTTATAACATTCTAATCTTTCTTGTGCTGTTGTGTACGCGGCTATGACAAAGTTTACTTTTGGTAGTGAAACAGGAACTTCATCTGTGTATTGCAAATTACATATATCATGTCATCATTTATTGGAAATATTTGATGTACGTGTATATCATGAGATGTTAATTTCTCATATAATTCCTTGGGGTCATTAAACATGCTAACATGCCCCATATTCTCACGTTGACCAAATTTTCCCCAAAATGAATTTAGTATTAATTTAGCTAAACTCCTAAGTGTTGGACTATGTTTAATTTCCTTTTCATCTAGACGTATTACTTCGTTTGTATAAAATTGCTGAATGAACTTCTCCTTTAGCTCATCTGTTTCACACCATGATGGCCAACGACTAACTTTCGTTTTTGCTTTCAGGAAGGTGTTTATTTACTCTGCAAATAATCCGCCACTTTTTGTTTCTTCAGCATATTGAACAACATCATATGCCCAAATTTAATGAATATCAATTACTTTGGATCCTTTTCTATTGCTTTTCTTACTTCATCTGCTACCCATCCACCATGTAAAACTGGATCTTCATCGGTGTGATTACAAGGTGTATGGTTTAATTCATCACAACATGTACGACAAAGTGGAAACATCAATCTATAATTTGATTTGTAAGGTAACACTGGATGAAAAACGGTTTTCGGAAAAATAATACTTAGCTGAACCAATCCTTCTAGTTCTTCATTGCTGGGAATATTTGAATCTCCAGGCCGTTAGATAGTGGGATGACGAATAGAAAATTTCTTAGTCTTAGAGATATAAGGATAAAGGGAAATAACATCCTTGAATGAAATTGTTTACCTTTCAGACTCTTGTGCTTTATGATACAAACGTATGGCGTTCACACGTCCTCCATAAAAAGCGTCACGAGGATTCAACGGTATTTTCTTTGTGTATGGATGGTTAATAACATACTTCTTCATCTCTTCATTTGCGGCCAATTGTTTTTTAAATTCAAAGCTCCATATTTCGTGCACTTTACAGCCAAAATCTTTTAATTTTTGAATCTTCTTTGTTGTTTCATATAGAAATTCCATAGCATCTGTTGCATTGTTATATATGGGTTTATCTCTGTCGTTAGGGTAGCAGAAAATACAGCCGTGCGTCCAACAGCCTTCATGCTCAAATACGTGTTTTCTTCCTGTATCGGGATCTGTCCCTTCACCATTTACTTTCATTGTTGCAAATCGTTTTTCCTTACTACGTGCTGCATTGGTACTTGGATGTTTCTTACTTTTTCTTCCCAAGCTATCCATTGTACTGCTTCAATTGATTCTACATCTCTGCATCGATACGCGTTTTTTGGTATGATAGCAATCGTGTTTTCCTTTAAGAAATTTCTTCATCCTACGTTGTGAAAGCATTATCAAATGATATGAGAAGCTTCCGTTACTAAATTGTTCAATCAATGGATTCCAATACGTTTTAAAACAATCATATTCATCTTAGGAACCCAGGGAACGTTTCCAGGGCGAAACTTTTCCCGTATGGAGTCCTAACACTTAGCAACACGATTTTGTATGGGTATGTGTTTCGCTATGAGAGTCATATATCGTTTCTCATCCCATGTTTAAAAAAATAATGAAATGCAATATTCACCTTAGCAACTAAGATCAATTTCATACAATCTGCTGAGAAGCTTCGATCATTTGAATATCACGTCTTCAGTTTATAACCTACAGGCATTTCCTGTAATAGGACCAAGGGGCAAAATCGCTTATGCTCTTTGGCTTTTCAGGAGGAGCGGGGGCAGAGGGATTCAAAAAACTAGACAATACACGACGAGAAGACGAAGAAGCAGACGAAAAGGCATGTTTCATCTCGATTCTACAGCCGGTAGACGTCCAAGAGTATACTTCCTTATCCTAGCATAGCAACAACCTGGTTTAGGCCGGTTTTGAGCCCAGTGATAACGGCTTTAGGGCCAAAAGTTTCCCACGGGGATGAATGCCGGAACCTCTACTCTGGAACATGCATTTTCTAATTTCTAATTTAACGTTCATATAGCTCATGTCACATATAGCTTAAGTAAATTCTCATATTAAGGAAGTTCTAAATAATCTGAAATTCCAATGTTATATTAATTACTCAATGTCTCCTTCAAAAATAAAATTTTCGAAAACAATAAAACATGAATTCAGTTATAAGTAATGAGGAATTTATATGCTATGTTTCATCTTCTTAGCTTCAGGTTTTCGTTTAATACAATATTATTTAAAAATCATTTGAACTTGCTTTGTTGACAAAATGAATTTTCTGTCCAAGTTTAACATTTTATTTATTATAATAATTCTATACAGTTTTGAAATGTAAATGACATATCCTTTCTTTAATTAAGGAAAATTAAAAACTAAGGAACATTTTGAAAACTAAATTTCGGTAAAGTATTTCGTTCATGATATCAATGCTGTAATATATCGTATGTAAATAATGAATTTAAAATTACTTAATAGCGTATCTATTCATTTAATACAAAGAACACAGTTATAATCGTTAAAAATACATTGAATATATAGAGAAAGATATGAAAATAAGATATTATATACAAGTAACACTTAAGATTACCGAAATAGTATTGCTTTTATGTTTCGTAGCTGGGAGTTAACGTAGCTCCTTCCTAGCTACATTAACTGAAATGTCCGTTCCTGTCCTGGAGAAAACCGATTATGAAAAATATTTAATAGGTATATTTGACTTCTTTTTCAATCATTCAAATGTGTAGCTAAATAGAAAAGAAATCAAAGAAGACTAGGTCGACCTAAGCTTCATGTTCAGAAATTCACTTGAAATTGTGGAAAGATTATTTACGAAAATCTTTGTTGCCTCTTTCATATAATTTTGATTTCAATGACGGAAGACTGGGTCGACCCAAGCTCCATGCTCAAAAAATCACTTGAAATTGTGAAGTAATTATTTACGAAAATTTTCATTTCCTTTCTCACATAATTTTGATTTCGATTAAAATATATTGTCAAAATCCAAAGCCAAACCCAAGTGCTAACTATCCTCAAGAATTCACCGTATTTCCCGCGCTCGTACCGCTTTGGCTCTATAGTCAACATTAAAACCCTAAATAGTATTACAGTTCTTTTACTTTCTAATGTAATAAAGGAAAAAGGCAGAAGTGACCTATTGGTGCAGTACTCTGAATCTATAAAACAAAACTTCTTTTTGCTATCCATTGATAGCCTGTCCTGCTGGTTTAACGGCAATAGCGTGGAACGTTGCTGTACAAGTTCCTGAATTCGATCCCAGATGAAGAGCGTTCGAATTTGAACGCATTAAAGATGGTAAGAATTCCACCTTAATCTGTAGGCTTTCGTATCGTAAATCCTCGGTGCTTAAAAAGGACGCGAAACTTAAACAATTGAACCATAAGCTAACTACGTATTAATGTTTTCAATGTGGTGATTCATCTTGAAATCAAAAGTATTAGATTTTTCTCACTTTCGGCTTCAACGAAGATATTGGTCAAATATATCTTATTCTTTTCACACACGAGCGTAAATCTTCATCTTTTACCTGTTCTATGCAGATTAATACTGAAACCGGAAATGATGATAAATCTATGCCGGTTTGAAATTTAGTAGGTGTTTGAAATATTGAATTATCAAACAGTGTTCAGTTACGAAGATATATTCTATTAATATATGTTTAGAAGAAAACGAAGTTTAATTCTGTGATGTCGTTTCGATGTTTTATGTAATTTTTCTTGCGTATGTTTGTGGTTACTTTATTGTAGATATTTGAAGGGTTACATATTCACATATATTTATATGAAACATAAATTATTTATTAAAAAAAGTCTAGAAAAAAATTAGGGAAAAGTAATTTATACCTAGAGTTCGTAAGGTGACTCCTACATATGAATAAGCTCCCAACAAAATAGTATACGGTTCCTAAATATCTTAATTATAATAATATTTAACAATTGGGTTGTGTAACAATTATGAGGTGATCACTGTAAGGTAGTCTCAATTATTAGTCATCAGACATTCGACTGTTTCCTACTTACCAAAATGTTATAGTGTTCGCACATACCTGCATCATCTGTATTTGCGATTATGTGTTGTTTCGTACCAAGTAGCGTTTCGTCTCCATCCCACCACGCGTCGTATCGTTTCGTCCCAAACATCATTTCGTCTCAGTAGCGTTTCGTCCCAATTCCACCTACACGAAGCTTAGATTTCGATCTGCCACCTGATCGAGTAGCATCTCGTACAGTAGCTACACACATTCACACACTGTTATACACACATTGATCTTCTTCACAATGCGATAAGATCTATTGTTAGCACCAACCAGGTCCGCGTGTCCTTTTTTATTGGCACCTCTCTGACAGAGGTGGGCCTGCCGTATAAGCTTCGCATTCAGCACATAAAAAATGAGGTTAGTAAGAAACCCACGGACGCCATGGATCCGAATGGTTAATTCATGGATTTTTTTTGAATATATAAACTAAAAATTGCACGAAATTACCGCTTTCAGTCTTAAAACTTGCGCCTTAGTCCAAAAACTAAAACTGCACCCAGCGTTTCGTCACTTATTAAATGATATTCAAATATTCCTAACTATCAATAACATCGGACAATATTTATCTATCAGTCTTAATGGCTTTCCCAAAAATAATATTGCATCCAACGTAACTTATTAAACGATATTTGAATATTCTTCACTATGAATAGCTTCGTCCAATATTTTCATATGTCAATCCTAACGACTTTCTTTTCTCTTTAGTCTACGAGGATTATCTAAAAGACATTTCTTAAAAACATCCATATGTTTCCTGACTTTTTCAGTGACTAGTTTCAGAAAACTTCATTGGAGAATACTGATACAATAACTTTAGCAAGTGTTCGTCGTGCCTAGTAGTCACATTCGGCTGTTCGGCTGTGCTGTCACCTAGTTTAAGTTTCACGTACTACCGGTTGATCGACGTGTGAGTAATCACCTGTGTGTTGCTGAGACGAAAGTCTACTCATTAGCCTGTTCACTAATCAATAAAAATTGCTCGAGACGAACTGCCACGGATTTGCATTGGGACGAAACACTACCACGACGGGACGAAATGCTACGGATTTTGTTTTGAGAAGAAACACTAGGGCTACTTGGACAAAACACTACGGAACCTTTGTGGTTCTGCATCAGTAGAACTCGACACAAAGTCATATTTCCTTCCAGTTCAGATTTCTAGTGGTGCTGTAGAACTATCAATACACACAAATCCACATTCTTTTCCATTTTCAAATGTCGAGCTAATATTGTAATGATGACGATGACATTGCGGTTCGGCATTCCTTTAAGCAATAAGGCCATAAGAGACTTGCTCTTAGAATTTAAGTAGAATTCAAACCACATTAGCTCACGCCGAGACTTCGAGCTAATGTTGTGAACGATATTAAATTTCCATCATAATCATTATTTGTTATCTCTTAGCGTGCTCACATTTCGCGGTCCACTCTGCTATGCTTTTCTGACAATTGTTTCTACTGTCATGGCTGTACACTTTGATACCTTTAATATATGTTAGTATTATAATTAAGGTAAGCAATGACGGCAATTGCAAATCTCATGCAGATTTTTAATTTTGATATGTACGCACCGAAACGAAGTATTGATTAGGAACGTTGGGACATTCGAAATTTATCATACCTTCTACCCACTCATGACTACCAATAAATAAGTGTTTTAAAAACATGTACTATGATATAACCAGGAAATCCTCTCATCAGAGGTGACCATTCCTCCGCTGAGCTGTCGCGCCTACGAGTTTCTTGTTTAGTCTCAATTATCAGGTCTTCCTATTCAGCAAGATGGCTTAGCTGCGGGGCCTCGAGTTCAAATCTGCATGGGTAGCTTCTGGATAGGATTAAGTAGATAGTTCAACTAAGAAGTAGTGATCACAGGAATAGAAAGCAGAAGTGCCAGTAATGGAAGCAGATATCCTGACTATATATCACGCAACTAGAACCCATCTGGATTGTCATAGTTCTTCGCAGGCTCTAATTTCAGGGACTTCAGTTTAAATAGTTGCACTGTTAGTTTGCGGTATCTTTATTTTCACAATTCAACTTTAAGCCGAAACCATATCCGCAGAACTAGAAAATAAGTTCTACTCAACAGACAGTGGAAGAGATTTCCTTAGTTGGTTAAACTCGTTATGCACGCTTGCTATCTCATCGGCTGGAAGATTAGTTGGACACTGAAATGTTTTATTGAATCTTTGTGTGTCTTTTCGAGTGGAACATAAAATATATTTTCTTTATTCATTTATCGAAGAGTTCCGTTAGATGTTTGGTTAATTTGAGTTTTAGTGTCCCGTTTATCATCATGATTTCATGAGACGTTCATCTGTATCTTAAATGGAATTCAAATTATGTGAGCACCCAACGAGATCCCAAGTCTCTTTGAGCCGAAGAAGCGCACGCTATTTACATAGCAACGAAGAAGAATTATTAAGGGTAATAATTAATTTAATTTGAGTTTAGAATCCTTTTAGCAGCAAGGGTATCAAGCATGGACTTACATCTTAACAACGGATCTGAACCACATGAGTTCCAATCGAAATCTAGTAAGGACGAATTTATTAATGTGTACACTACTTTACTTCTTACACATAAATGGATTCTTTGCCAATATAGTAAAACCAAAAGAGTAAGAAACCTACTACCGTTTTCGATTAAAATATAGATTTCCGTAGAGTTAAAATGATAATAGAGATTTAGAAATTGTACTTTTCTATTAATTTAGAGTACCAAGAAGAGTTCCTCCTTCGACGTTATCCAGCTATTGGAACCAGAAATGATAAACCTACCATTATGAAGTGCCGATGAACACTAGCGGCAAAGGTTGCTTCGTCATACCGCGATTATTTGCAGCGTAGATAGACAGAGCACGAAGTAGACAAAAGGTACAAACATGAGCGACAACGTTGGCAGGTAGACAATATATTCGCCTGCGTTATTTCCAGTATTGCTACATACCACGGTATCGCGAGTTTTGGGTGTTAACAAGTACAAAGGCACGCATTATTGAATGCAAATCAGTGACAATTTGACGACCACTGTCATGACTGAAGAGTTCGATATATGATTATTTATCAAAAGAGAAAATATTTGGCAATTTGGAATTCAACCACGTACAAATATAGAGACCCAAAACCAAAATAGAGCTACGGATCAAAATTTGTAAACAATCCTGTTTTAATTCCATAAAAAGTCAACAACAAAGAAATGATTTCGATCACCAATCACATACCAAAATCGACACTTTCAATTTTATTTTACGTATATCTATCTAACTAAAATCAAAGTAATATTCTGGGTAATCCAATCGCAGATAAATTGCTCAACTACTTGAAATTATTTTAAAGATTGTTCTCAAGTACGTGGAACTGAGTTTTATCATGCTATTTACTAAAATGCATTTCTTATAGTGGGAACGGGGAGGGTCATTATTTAAGTGAAACCGTCAAACTATGAAAAGGACACCCGATATATAAACTCTTCAATGAAAATGAAGTGACGCGTGACCCACCGTTTCCGAAAGTATTCATTTCAAATGAATCTAAAGTACATTTTCTCTAATATATTTTTACGCTAAAATTATATTACCTGGTGTTTCTGATCGCATCACGAGAAAGCAGTATTCACTTGGAGAGCCTCTTGTTCCACGTATTGTAGTGCTGCTTGTGCAGAACTAAGTAGAGCAAATTACACTACCGGCTTGTATTACAAAATCCATCACAAGCAATACACTACAAACATCACTATAACGTAAACTCTGGATACTGGGTTAAGACAGGTAACCCAACGTCCAAGTAGCATAGGGAAGGATCTCCACGAAGCTCCGAAGTAAGCAGAGAGCGCCGAAGCAGAGGCGGAATGAATTCAGGATTCCAAATCCTGCACGCAAGCAGAGAGGAAGTTAGGAGGCATAGAGATCCCAACAACCTAGATGACTAAGGTTAGGGGTCCCAACATAGCTCCGAGCAAGCTGAGTGGGAATAGAGGAAGCCTAGAGTTTCGAGCAAACTAGAGACTTTGGATTAGATATCTGCCAGGACTCCATGCAAGCTAAAAGTGGGGTGACCAGTCGCAGACTGATGTTAGCCGCAGAAATCCTCTCAGTTGTATAGGTTCTGCAGGTAAGACGGTGGAGCTGTTGTTCCTTCGTCATCATATGATTAGTGGTGTTCCCTCTGGTATCTGTAGTTATAGTAATAAGTAGTAAGACTCACATGGCTGATGTATGTAAATATAAGCAGATATCGGTTTGTTTTTAAGGCAACTATGCGGGATATTATAATATACACAGGGGAAAAACATCCTCTAACTGGCCACAGTAAGTTTAACTTAATATTCATTTTAGGACTTAGTACTATCGGTGTCAGAGGACATGCAGAAAGTGTAGAATGAGTAATGACATGTTACTCTTTTACAGAGCAAGATAGTTAAGACGGTCTGGGCCTAAGTATGTATGTTACACTTCAGTAGAACCATGATCTTATAATCCCCTATTTGTCTCTCTATATACATTTCATTCAGTTTCTTCTTCCTCTCTTCTCTACTTTTGCATTCGCTACTATATTCTCTGCTAAGGTCAATTTTAGACATTTTTTAAATATGTTTCCGCGTACTTTTGTATGTTATCTCTGAAGGCAGTTACATTAGTAACCCTACATTCAGCTGGTGATATTGATGAGTACTTCAGAAAGGTGCAGGATTCCAATCCGTGTGCTGATCCGCGTACTCAAGAAGCTAACGATAGATGTACATCTATCGCTGAACGAAGAAGACTACCGATCGTCTACTGTCCAAACTTCTACCAGTCACCAGAGAACCCTGCAGCGGTATTCGCAACTGTGATTGCTGGCAAAGAACATGAGTGTAAAAGGCTAAGTAAATGTCCATTACTGAAGTCGCCGTCTTAGCACCAGCTTTTTCCTGCATGACAATACATTATTTATGTTAAGCACGGATGCATCAGCAGAACCTTTCTGGAAATACTATTCAATATAATGAAGCATTTTAAGGACAGTCAGAAGCTACAAAGTTAGAACCAGCAGATTAAAATGCATACTTCGGTTAGGCTTATAGACACTATATTAAACATCACGCACAAACACATCTATATACGCATACTTGGAGTATACAATGTTAAACAACGTAATCATATACATGTAAAAATACAATTGTAAGTTATTAATCAAATGTTATAGTGGTAAAACTATTAAATGATAACATATAAGTTGAAAATAATGTCATATGTGCGTTTGGTGATAAACTACCCCGCAATGTCATGTGACACGTTCATATTTAAAAAAAATGAACATGAGTCCAAGAAAGCAAACTTCAAGATGTTCGTTATAGATGTGATGTAACGTTGTAGATGGGATAATATCTTCTTATGCATAAACTTGATATAATGTCATCCTCTCTCTGCCGTTTCAAACATAAAAGGTACACTCATCTTATATCTATCGAACTTTTTATCTATCACATATTTATAAATATCTTGTTCTAGAAATATATTTGATAACGAATTCGCCCGGTATTTCTTATAATGATAATGTGTGTATAATCGGCAAAGACATGCATCTGACACATTCCATGTCAAAAGACCAGTAAATAAGAACAATAAAACGAAAATAAAATTATCTTGTCCATTTAGCAACATTTTATTTTGTTCATTATAATTTTCGTATTTGTAATTCTTTTCTTATCAAAATTTACCACAAATATACGTTTCCCGATCATACACATAGTGTCAGTATTAAAAATACCCTGTAAAATCATTATCAAATTATATTCTTACAAGAATACAGTTATAGATATGTGACATAGCACATTAAATTGAACTAATTCTTTGCATAGGTTACTTTGGTATCATATAGAAATATTTTGGGTGTGAAACTCAAAACATATTCGGAAGTCCAAAAATAATGACCACCTTAATATTCTTATATAAATGAGTAGGCTGGAATCGAAACTCACAAGTTACGAAAAACAACAAATTGTAATAACAGTGGATTCTTCTACTACTAAATGCGAGCTATTTAAATACTAAATCAGTTGGTCTCTAAACAAACAAATTCATTTTCAAAATCGAGTGCAAATTTGGTGACGAGTGTCACAAGTCACATGTTCCACTGGATCGTGAATTCATGTAGCCTAATAAGAGAGATTCATTGGTAGTGCGCAGCCGCCATGTTTCTTCTTTGTACAAAAGTGGGCTGTTGTTTAATTTAGTTTAGTGTTGTTTTGTTGCTACTGTGAGGTGCGGAGACTGACTGAATAAGAATTATGTAATAGTAAAATAGAGATAAAGACAGTCTGTGAGTGAAAACGTGTATCATGGAAGTAGCTGTATCGCCTGTTACCCTGGTGAACAGTCAAGGAAACGGAAATGTGATCCCTGGACCTGGAAGAAGAACAAAGAAAGCCAGCAAAGTAAGAACATATACTAGGCTTTATTGTCATTAAACGGGAGATGGAGTGTTCTCTTACATTTGTATGAATTCATATCTTACGTAAGTTAAATACGATTGGGTGATGGCGGTTAAAATGAAGTAGAAGAAAACAATGCCTATTGGACTACATTTCATTGTTCTCAAGAATGTTTTCTTTGTTTCACAGGTACCACCTTCAGATCTGCCCCAATACCCGAAGTGCAACTACAAAGAAGGGACCTTCAGGTGTAGAACACTAAATATGAACGACATCAGAGACTTTCATGCTCTATTCCATAAGAAGCCTGAAAAAATGTCCCAGGATCAATTTATTCTGAAATATGTTGAAATACGCAATGTTAGTCGGCGTCGAACTAGGAAGGAGAAACTTGGTGTAACTGCGAAAGATGTGTTACTGAGAGTGACAAAGTACTTTGTGAGGAACACGCATAGAGAGAGAATACCGGTGTGTACGGAATCTTTCATGAATATTCTATAAGTTTCCCCTTTCAGAGTGAACAGGATCACAAAAGAATTTCATGTTCCGGGCATTATTAGCAAAAAGAGAGGATGTTTCAAACAAGAAACAATCTACAAACCGAAGAGAGAGCACGTCATAAACTTTGTAAACAAACTACATTGTATGGAATCTCATTATTGTCGTGGTAAAGTAAAACGGCTGTACCTTCCAAGCCATTTGAGCGTTAAAAAATCGTGGGAGTGTTATTTATCACACCCACGAAACCCATCTCTCAAGCTGGGCTTTTTTCTGTGATATATTCAACACGCGATACAAAATGTGCTTTAATACGCCATCCAAAACTATTTGTTAGACGTGTCTCAGTTTGGCTGAAGAATTGAAACACGAGAAAGATGAGAAGAAAAAAGAGGCGTTACAGAACAAAAAGGCTGTTCATCGGCTTCGTTATCAAACCTTTTATGAATATTTGAAGGACAAGGATCCAGAAACACTGTTTCTTTCGAACTGTTTTCAGAAGTATCTTCCCTTACCTCAAGTACCAGATCAGAACACTTATTATTGTCGTCTAGTATATGTACAAAATTTTACTACCATACAGGGAAACAGTAAATCGGAGATCATTAAATCAACTTCGACGTCTTATTGGTGGACGTCGAAAACGAATACAGATGGGATTCAAATTTAGTTTCCTCGTGTGTACTTCACTTTCTGAGTTCCGTAGGGCAGGACGTAGGATGTACAGGACAAACTAAAAATTCAGCACTTGTTGCCATGTGCCATGCTATTGGCTTGTACGATGAGCGCCACCACATATCAAGGAAATCGAAATACTTTATCCAATAACAGGACACAGTTTCATTGTCTCCGTGTTTGGGATTATAGAAAAAAAGCATGAAACAATTTGAGGTTGTCACAAAACCAGAAGATGTGTATGAGAATAAATTTTCACAAGTTTCTACAGTAAAACTTGTAGGAAAAGATATGGAGGTGCGTGACTTTAGGGCATCAGAAGCGATCTTACAAAATCTTGGCGCTTGGCATTTTCAGATCTCCAAGAGCAAGCGTGTATACATAAAGAAAATAACCTCATTCCAAAAAGTATTCACAAGAGGGGAACCAGCATACCAAATGGATACAGGAATGTATATATCTATACTGAAAGCGAAAATAAGTGTGCTAACACAAAATCCTGAAACATTAGCTCCGAAGAACAACCTACCTCAGCAAAAGCTTAAAGATGTGGAGAATCTGCTAAAAGCTCATTTTGTTGTAGATTGGAAGCAACAGCCAGACCTACAGTTTTACGCGAACCTTCTATCTAAACCAGAAGTATTCATCCAAGACGTTGAGGAGATGTGGTAGCCTCTTGAAGGAGATACCTCCGACGTAGTTTAAAATCAGTATACTCTTCAGGCATCACGTGATTCACATGAACTCCCAATATAATTTCTGTTTATTGATATTTTATTCATAACATTTTATTTTATTCAGAATAAAGCATAAATAAATGTCGAACCTTCCACTTCATTTCTAACAGAGATTTCCTCTCTTTTGAACCCAAAGAGTTTGAAGTTAACTCATGTTCAGTATCCAAACTCGCATGTTCCTTGCATCAGAACCACAACTCACAAGTTCCAGATTTTAGGCGTTAATAAAACTACAACTACTACTCACTCATATATTTTGAGAGTAAAAATTTGATTCAGGGCCTTATTTCTGTCAGAACAAGCATTGTCCCCCAAAGGAATACACGCGTAAAATGGTATATGCGTTTTTCGCGATTTCCCAAAATTTAACATTTTGGAACATGTGAGTTTTGATTGTAGTCTACTGAAATGTACTTGAGCATATTACCTTGGTTCCAATTGGTACATAAAGAAGCGCCTTAAGAGGAGGTTTCTCAACACTCCGAAGGGATGCGTTATTTACCAGTTCCTCTGCATACTCATACCCACCCCTATGAGAATTGAAAAATTAAATTAGGGTAAATATGCAGACATTATATTCACATTTCAATTTTATAGTGGCAAATATTATTGCCTTAATGGTATTATAAGAAATCTAACTATTCTTATTTAATAACATATTTAATTCCAATTAAGACAAATTAAACACATTCTATTTTTTTGATATTTCTAAAACAAAATAATCACAAGGATGGTATATACAGGGTGGGCCATTTTAATTAATCCACGGAAATATCTGAAAAATGATAAAACATAGAAGAAATGTTTGAAGTACACGTTATATATTGCTAAGGGGGAAAACCAATTCCGCCAAAAGTACCCCTCCTCGCCCCCCGTAAATGGGGGTAACGGGGGGTAACTTTGAAATGTCAAATGGGAACATGGGTCGAGTAATACCTCGTTCGAAAGGTCTTGGAAAACTAAGTAACGCTGTACCAAAAGATGTTTCATATTGTGCACCAGTTTCAAAATGGCCGCCATGATATGGTTCGGAAAGTCCAGTACCCGTAGTATGAAAACCATGGAAGGTAAATGAATGGAACAAAATTGAAATACGTAAATATCATAGGATGATCCCTGTGATCCCAGTGGCCTCCCTGAAGGGGTCTTGGGAGCTACCTTCAAAATTTCAAATAGTAACATGAGTCGAGTGGTACCTCGTTCGATAAATCTTGCAAAATCAAACATCTTGCAGGAGAAAACGATTGAGGTGAAATGGCAGTGTTCTCAAAAGGCCGCTAATAGTTACTCAAAATGTAACTGTGGCCATCCGCATTAACTCAGGCACCAATTCTCTATCCATGAAGTCTGCCTTCCAAACAGCATTGGGTAGGTCAAGCGTACGCCCGAACCGTTGTCCGGTCGGACATTGAAATTTTGAAGTTAGCCCCCAAGACCCCTTCAGGGAGGCCACTGGGATCAGAGGGATCATCCTATGATATTTACGTATTTCAATTTTGTTCCATTCATTTACCTTCCATGGTTTTCATACTACGGGTGCTGGACTTTCCGAACCATATCATGGCGGCCATTTTGAAACTGGTGCACAATATGAAACATCTTTTGGTACAGCGTTACTTAGTTTTCCAAGACCTTTCGAACGAGGTATTACTCGACCCATGTTCCCATTTGACATTTCAAAGTTACCCCCCGTTACCCCCATTTACGGGGGGCGAGGAGGGGTACTTTTGGCGGAGTTGGTTTTCCCCCTTAGCAATATATAACGTGTACTTCAAACATTTCTTCTATGTTTTATCATTTTTCAGATATTTCCGTGGATTAATTAAAATGGCCCACCCTGTATATATATATATATATATATATATATATATATATATATATATCTTATCTTATATATATATCTTACGAATGGATGGAACTCATCCAAATTTGTATAACATTGTTATGGTGATAAAACTTTACGCACTTAGTACACATGTGAAATATTATGTTGTGCAGACCTATGGTTGCTTAGTTATTGTCTATCAAATTTGAGATTGGACTACCTAGGGAAGGTCGCAACGTGATTCTGACTTCAAATCGATACTATGCTCAATTGACTCTCTTTTCTGTATGAAACAATTACGCATATGGAGAAATCCTCGAACAAAAATGTGTTCGGATTACGAGTGTTCCAAGTTCAAAATTCAAGAGATTTTTGTATTGTTTGAAGTTACCATTTTTTTAGATAGACCCTTCATGTTTGGTAACGAGAAAGTTTCCTGGGTACCCAACAAAGTGGTGAGGTAAACATATACACAGTTTGCAAGATAAGTCACTTATTGGGGAAGAATGAAGGATAATGGCGTCTTACAACTTGCAAATGGCCTCCTGTTTTGCACACGGTATCGATAAGCTAATATTTTTTTGCTACCTCTATTCTACTGTATTATCATTCAAATATCACTTTCCAGTGTGGCCACCTTCAAATTGAACAATGACATTTTTCACCAAAACGCTTTGCCAGGTGTGCGATATTCAATTAACAACGTCATGGTATTCATAATAATCTTTTGATAATCTATATTGTGATGTTCTTTTCCTTCTACGAGTAGGAGACAATATTTTTTATAAGGTTCTGTCACAAACGTGTCATTTTGAACAGATCAGCTAACCAACAAAAATTTTGCACTAAGGCGCACAACAAAATATCATGTGTAAAATACATAAATCAGTTTATTGTTAACTCTTTATTTGTCCTTGTTGCTCCTGAGCAACAGGAAGAATCTATATTTTCCGTATTTATTATAGGCCTTGCAATTGACAATTATGCCTGCTAGCAACATCTGTTTGGCTGGAACATCTTTTTCGCGGTCAGAATATTCGAAATTTTAGCTGTAGATGTCACTAGAGTAGTGACGTGTTTCCAACGTTTGGCGCCTTCCGTTTCCGTCGTTTTTGTTTTGTTGTGTACAGCGCTGAAGAAATAAAAGTTTCATTTTGCGGTTTGAGTAGAAGGTAAGTGAATTTTCACTTGACATTTGTTTAAAATATTATGGCAGTACCTAACTTCCTATAACAATAATTACGCCTTTAAAATCTGTGTTGCTTGAGAGCAACAATGCCAGAATATGATGTATTTCAAAACCATTGTCAGTGTATCCTTTCATATTGAAGTGACGTGAGACATGTCTAAAATGTCGGCACTTGCACAATCGTCCCTCTTTCGATGCTGGTAATAATCACGCACATAGTCAGGAACGTAGATAGAATCATGGGGACACGGATCCCTCTAAACTTGGCTTTCCCCAACGGAAATGTTGCGCGTTTACTATAAATTTATTCCTCAGAAAGACCTGTCTTCAGGAATAATAACGGAACATAGCAGTATAAACATAGACAGGATAGACATAAACATAGACCTAGGTTTATATTGCTTTTGGGCAAACCAATGTAATGTTTCCTCAAACCGGAAGAACAATAAGGTAATTAAAAAGTTCGCATCGCGAAATAGTTAATGTCCATTGCTCGTAATGAGGTAGTCCTTGTTATTTCACGGGAGGCTATAGAAATTTATGTTTTTTTCTCAGTCTCAGGAGGCAAATGCTAAGGAAGTGCGTATACTAATTAGCCATAGTAGGGTCCTCCCTCATTTTGTAAGCCTTCTTCATATACAAAATGTCTTACCACTAAGGATTTGATATAATAATATCGTCTCCCGTAGGTGTGAATTTTGACTAAACTTCACCTCAACTCAGCGTCTCCAACTTGTTCTCTAACCCTCCCAAACTAACCCTCACGTTTTCTTTTGTTCCTCACCGTCATGTTTCTTGTCTGCGCCATCCACTCAACCTCACCCTTAAGTTTTCAACTTGTCTTCTCTCTCACTTATCTCAGCCTTAGCCATGTGTTAAGGCTCAAGGCGGATTCCTGAGGGTGAATATCTACATAGTCAATTACAAGGAAGGGTGTGTTTCAGTAGAGTTTAGTGGCGTAGTCAAGAGATACTGTAATTACAATCCACCATTCGGTCTTCAGATATCAAAATTACTTGTATAATTTGCAAGGTTTTATGAAAGGTTTGATGTTTTAAAATATTTTTTTTCTATTTTCAGCTCCAGAATTAGACTATATCTCATTTTGTGGGATCAGAAAACACGGACAGACAATTTCACCACCGACAATGCAACACAATCAGATAATGATTCATCCGAAGATGAACAGGTTATCTGGGATTCAGTGAGTGATAACGATACAGTGCAAAGATTTGTTACTGAAGTAAGCGATTAATTGTCATTGAAAAATCAGAAGAAGATATCATATCATGAGAATATATTGGCCCTCCACTTTAAAACATGTGATGCGGTTGCCGATCGTTTATTGTTTTCAATGTGACATGCGGACCTTCCTCTTCCGTCACCAGTAACCAGTTCACCTCTGAGAGTCGTGGTGAGAAAGTGGTAAAATGGGCGACCTGACAGACTTCCAAAGAGGCATGATCGTTGTGCCCGTCTGGTTGGAGCTTGAGTGGCAACAGTGGCAAACATTGTGGGGGTATCGACAGGCACTCTGTCTAATGTCACGAGGGCACACACAATTCATGGGCAAACGACGTCCACAAAGCACTACAGTGGTCGAAACACAATCTTTTCAAAAAGGAACCGGAGGGCTTTAAAACGGATTGTAGCAGCTAGAAAGAAGACCACTGCAATGACAATTACGTCGGAACTCAGTTCCGGCCTACAGACCCCGGTTTTACCGAAAACAGTGGGACGGGAACCAAATAAAATGGAAACTCATGGCAGGGCCACTATCACCAAACCCCTGATCACAGCAGTGAATGCGAAGAGGCGTATCCAGTGGTGCAAGGACCACAAGTCGTGGACTCATGAGCAGTGGAAACACGTAATGTGGCCCGAAGAATCGACCTTCACCTTGTTTCCAACAACCGGTCGTGTTTACGTATGGTGAACACCGTTGCATGCCTATCATACAGACTGTCTGCTCCCAACTGTAAAGCATGGGGTGGTTCTGCTACAGTATGGGCAGCCGTATCGTGGCTCTCTGCAGGTTGCATCATAGCCCCGCATCGAATGATGAATGCTAAGGCGTATGAGGCCATTTTGGGGGACCAGGTTCTACCCATGGTCCAAAAATTGTTCCCTGATGGAGATGGTATCTACCAAGATGATCTGGCAACCTGTCACGTTGCAAAAACTGTTAAATCATGGGTTGAGGAACATGACCAGGATCTATCACACCTCCTCTGGGTCCCACAATCACCAGATCTGAAAATCATTGAGCCATTGTGATCTGAGTTAGAACGGCGTGTTCGGTCTCATTACCCTCCACTAGCATCCCTTAAGAAACTGGAGCATATTTTGGAGAAAGAATGGTACACAATTCCACACACCATGATTCAGGAGCTGTATACGTCTATTCCACGTCGGATCCAAGCTGTTTTGGACGCAAAAGGAGGCCCCACACCATACTAGGTATGATTTTCACAATTTTGCAAACGTTTTAGATTTTTGTCTCGCCCCCATATATATATATATATATATATATATATATATATATATATATATATATATATATATATATTCCAGACATATTTCGACTATATATAAAAATACACTAACTGACATAAAGTAAAAGCGTACTTCCATTTGACATGGAAAGTTGAAATTTGGCATCATTGTAGCTTCTCATGTGTAAATCATAAGAGAATTTACAAAAGTGAATATTTTTAATTTTTAGGGGGTGTAAAGAAGGGATGAAGAAATTTTCCATGTTATTTAAATGGGCCTTTTTTTTACCTATAATTTCATATTTTCGGTACTTGGAATTGGAATAAAAACTTGAAATTCGGTATGCTTGTACATTTGCTTCACAATTATTTACCAAATTCACTAAAAATTTAAAAAAATCAACCTTAGAGTAGTTTTATGGGAAACAGAAAAAAATGTCCCATGTTATTTATATGGGACCGCTTTTACAGCCCAATATTATTAATCACTTTCTGTAGGGCTACAATGAATGAATTTAACGTGATTGTAGGTTTTCGAGACTAACCGACAGAAAAATTGCCAAAAATGAATATTTTTAATTTCGAAGGGGTCTGAAGGGCAGATGAAGAAATCACCCATGTTATTTAAATGAGCCTTTTTTGGACCTATAATGTCATATTTTAGGTACTTGGAGTTGGAATAGAAACTTGAAATTCGAGCTCCTCCGTGGCTAAGCGGTTAGCGTACGCGCCTTTGGAGTGGGAGACCCGGGTTCGATTCCCGGCGGGAGCTCATGTGGTTCGGATTCCACGTTAATCAGTAGGTCCACGTCTCATAAAGCCTCGCTGCTGAAAGGGACGCTAAACTAAAATCAACTCAACTCAAACTTGAAATTCGGTATGCTTGTACGTTTTCGTTAGCATTACCTAAGTAAATCATCAAAAATAAAAATTCCCAAATGTAGATTTGTTTTATGGGAATCTGAAAAATATTTCCCATGTTATTTTTATGGGATTTCTTCTACACCGGAAAATGTTTAGGCACTTCCGGTAGTATTAGAATTATTAAATTTGACATGATTGTAGTCTTCTGGAACTAACACACAGAAAAATTGCCAAAAGTGAATATTTTTAATTTTAAAGAGGTCCGAAGACTAATAAAGAAGTCTCCATGTTATTTAAATAGACATTTTCTTTGGATAAAAAATCTTATCTCTGAGTAAGTTGAAATAGAAATAAAAACTTGAAATTCGATGGAATTGTGAGTTTAAGAGATGCGAGACCGTAGGCCGAGTAAAGTTGAAGTTGAATTCCCAAGCTGGCAACATTCAGGAAATACGAAGAGCGAATGCACGAAGATTACTGTTAATGCAAAAGTTAATACGTAAGAGATGCGAGGCCGTAGGCCGAGGAAACACTTGGGACTGGGGGCGAAGTCCTCAGCTAGCCAAAGGCTCGTCTTTGTATGAGAATATATTCAGAATATAATTAGTTGGTATTACAAGGCAGCATATATATGAGAAATGAGGTCAGAGAAATGTTTTAAAATGTTATTGTGATTATCCAGAACTATGGAGTATATTTAATATATATATATATATATATATATATATATATATATATATATATATATATATATATATAAAGTGCACTGATAAAAAAATCGTATGGGGCGTACGTAAAATCGTATGTGGCATTTGGAAATCCTGTAGTTTTTGGACTCAACGTACAGCAAAATATAACTGAAAACGCGTATCTTGTAATATTTTCTGTATAAGTGTTCCATCTATAAGTAATTTTCATATGAAACAATATATTCGTCAGGATCTCACATACAAATGGACGTATATAACTGACGAAGGTGACATACATATATGTATGTAATATAAAGAGGATTGTTAGATGTCAGATATCCTGCAACGACATGATATTACGTCTAAACTTAGTGCCTATGTAGCATATATATAACGTATGTTCCACTGATTTATGTAGTAAGCAAGACAATTCCGTATATTTGTATACACGACTCCAAAAGTGCATTACCACCTGCAATTCGCCTTTTCCTGTAATAGTATACAATCCAAAAAGTTAGGAAGTTCTGTTGGTTGAGAATTCAAAAGGTGTTGGACTAAACCTCAATTCTGTTACAAAAATATCAGTGTGGCAAACTGCAGAAAAGATAATAAAGTAAATTGTTCAAAATGATGGTTTTATTATTGTGAGGGAAATGGATGACACAGAAAGTTATAAAATGATCTTACTTAAGTAGTCGAAACAAGATGAAAGGTAAGGAATATATATAAGAGGAAAGCAGTTTCTTTCGTTTTTAAGAAAAAAAACTCGGAAGTTAGAAAATAGGTTACATAATGTAAAGGTTTAACATAAACTCCTAAGAGTACAGGAAACGGAAAGAAAGAAACGCAGACAAAGAGACACCATTAGCGTAGTAGATTTGCGGGCCATCCGTGCAAGATAAAGAGACGGGACCCTACTTGTAAATCTAATTGTTATATTATTATTATTATTATTATTATTATTATTATTATTATTATTATTATTATTATTATTATTATTATTATTATTATTATTATTATTATTATTGAAAACTCGTTTCCTTTCCCAATCTCTGATTCAGCCTAAAAGCTTGTCTGCATATAATGGTAAAGTGCGCAGTTTTTGTCAATGAGCGGTCTCAAAGCCTAAATAGGATGGAAATCTCCGAGCGAGAGGAACAAAAGTACATTCTAGGTCAAAGTTCCAAGCACTTGTTTTTGACAGGTGTATTTTTCTTTCATTTTCGGGAAGGGAAAAGTTTTGGTGCCTAAGAAATTACAGAAAGTTCTATATTGCAAATTTGCAAGTGGATTTAATTATATTGCTATTTGTGGCAATAAAGAAGTTGTTATTGGAAGAGATTATTGTAAAAATTAAGTTTTGATTTGTCACCCATTGCAAGTCTTCGGGACCCCCCCATGCCTCGCCCCCCAAGATCAATATAGAACATTTAGGATGTGGATATATCGATGTTGATATATTTGCGATATCGAATGCTGATATGTGTCAATATCGATATCAACGATATCGATATATCGACATATCGCACAGGCCTAGATGCGAGAAATGATGCTTGAAATATACTGGAATCAATAACCAAAATCTAAATATGTTTTTGCATTCCGTATCTAACTTTGAGGAGAAAGGGGGTAAACCGATCAAACAATTTAAGTCAAAAGCATTTGTTGAAATAAAACTAGTTATACTTCCCCTTTAATAGAAAACTATTAATGAAGTTTATACTTTACTTCTGTTTCTGATAGTCATCAGAAATCAGCGACAGAACACATACTTTATACAGTATAGCAATATACTCTTTAATTTTTCATAACTAAGCAAACTAATGTAGTTCTTGCGGTAATAAAGTGGAATGTTCTACAAAATAATCATAAATCATTGTCCTCATTTCCGTCAGTAATTTTGACACAGATTGAGAACTACAAGATTAATAGAACTAGAAATAAGTGATTTAATTTTTTTTCTCTTACACCAAAAGACTTCTGCATTTTGCTGAGATTGTCATTTTTTAAAATATATAAGTCCCCCATCCCAGACTAAATGTGTCTACCGGGGTTTCTAGGTAATCGGTACCGGAAAGTATGAAGTTTGTTGACTGTCATATCTCGACAGTTTGTTAAAAGAGATTTAACAATTCATGTTGGTACTTCTTCGTTACAAAACACTTCTGATTGACTATATTTATGGTGAATTACGGAACTTATACACTCCGGATAAAAAAAAGCCAGCTAACACCTTCGCGCTAGGCCATCAAATATATACCTTCTTATCCTACAATCGTGTCTCGTAGAAAGACGCCCCTCTCTCTCCTCCTTTTCTCTCTCCCATATTAAAATCAGCAACATGAGCATAATTCTAATGTCAAAATATAAATGCATTAGTGTCAATAAAGTGAAAGAATAAAAATGAGACGAAACGAGATTCATAAGTTGATGTAGAGAGAAACTAAAACATATCTCAATGAAAAATAGAAACCAATAGATGTCTTTCAGAGGTACGGAAGCGAGATAGAGAGGTAAAAAGAGGTAGAAAAAGAGAAAGAAAAGCGAGTACAGATAAAAATATTGAATTTGAACGTAGTAAGGAAGGAATCTAACATTATAAAGTTCCGTTTCCAGATTTCCAACAGTAATATAGAAGTAACGTTTTTTTTTTTTTTAATTTTGTTATGCCCCACAATTATTCTTGTCTATTCTTTTTGCTTTTCATGTTGTTTGTTTATTTGTATCTTTGCTTTCCTTGTTTATATTCGTGTTTGTCCATTATGTAGATTTTATTTGTTATATGTTTTGTCATATGTCAACTTAGTTCTTGGTCGGTATCAGAAATTAATCCTTGAAAAAATTTAAATTTAATTTATTTAAATATGAGAGGAAGAAGAAAGATATATAATTATTATAAAAAAAGAAAGAATTGTAATTGTGATTGGTAATTGTTAATCCGTTAACTTCTAACTGCAAATTTAACGAAAATAATAATTTTCATAAGTTATTAATGTGTTTGAATCTTCATCTGCTAAAAGTTATATAATTTAATTTGTAATTACTCAAGTTTTAAATGTGTTGTGGATATTTTAACGGTGCCAGTAGAGTAATGAATATGCAGAGTTAAATACTTTCTTCTGGGGCTTAGGCCCTTACTCTTCCATACCGCCACATCACCTTAAAATTGTTTTGATGTAAACTATTGTGTAATCTGCAAGTATACAATCCAAATTTTAGTAATCTTCTACAATGTAATTAATATAAATCTCATTTGAAATTAGTTATTTGTCTCGGCACGACTTTACAATAATCATAATGTCTATTATGTTACTGAACCTTTAGCTGCATGACTGAATGTCATATGAATCCGCGTAGCATTAAACATAATCTATTCCATTGTATAAACAGAGTTAGTCAACGAAGTCTGAATATTGAATCATGAAGTTAGGTATCATATACAGCAATGCCAAAACGATTATTATATATACAGAGGCTATATAAAAGGGATAAAAGAGATAATTATAAATATGAATATTTAAAGATAAATGTATTTATGGAAGATAAATGTATTTATGGAAGATTTAAAGAATGTACTTAATATATGACAGAATTTATATTTAATATACGTTGCCTTTGTGGAATTAATGAGCTTTGGGTAATGCTGATTATATAAATAGTAACTTCAGAGTCATAACAAGATAAACTCTGATCATGGAAATGCTAGATGCGGAAATTCTTAATTAAGTTCGGTAACCAAACAGTATTATTGATTTGTCTTAAATTTAGTTGTGGAAATCCGAATTTTACTTGAATATTTCCATACATTCAATCAGTTAGTCACGGTTTCTTTTCATATCGCACCGTGCAATGTGATCATATAGGTCTTCATGGTGTTACTTACTTCCGAAATCAAGGATCTGGAACTAAATACGATTTTCCACGTTTTGCAGAAACGTGGTGGCGACTCAGTTTTAGGGCTATACATAACTCCAAAATAAAAGTCAGATTTGTCAGAATCATGAAGCGTTGTCGATGAGCGTGACAGAGAATTTGGCGACCTATCAGCCAGGATTGGATAAAGAAGTCAAGTCGTCGTGAAGATTTTAATAAATTGCTTTAGCGAATGTATGAGATATGAAGGAATTTTGTTGAAATCCCCCCCAAATATTAACTGTGAAGACAAGGAAATAAATATGGTGAGTGTGGCGAGAAAGAAGAAAAGGTGCTACGGTCCTAGAAACTATAAATATTAACATGTCAAGTATTGAAGTTGAAAAAGACTTTTTTAAGTGTTGCCGAGAAGTAGTTCCGACAATAAAGAAAGGAGGCAAGAGGAAACTTAATGCACGAGATAAAGCAATTACCTGTGGTAACTGCACAAAATTGTTTCACCAGCGATGTGTGGGAATCATGGAAAACCCAGATGATCAAGATATTGAATATTTTTCGAACTGGATCTGTCAAGACTGACAATCGAAAGAAAGTGATAATTATAATAAGACAGATAGTGAGGATGATTTTGAAGATACAGAAGAAGACAAAGAGAAAGAAAAGGAAAGAGAGCTGAGAAAAGAAGAAGCTCAACGGAAAGAAATACAAAATTCAAAAGAAGAAGAAGGAGTGCCAAACGAAGAAGCTAGACAGGAAGAATTGCAGAATTCGAAGGAAGAAGGAGAAATTGAAGAAAAAGCACAGGCAGATAAAACAAAAGTTGTTTTACACGAAGCCAAGGAACAACCGAATGTGCCATTATCAGAGCTAAGTGATCAAGAAATGTTTACATTGCTTATGCAACAATTATCCCTATTTCGATTAGAAGTTACCAATAATATCACAACATTGGCTAATAATATGCAAACATTCGGAAAAGAGTTGAAGGAAGAAATACGTGAGGATTTGAATATAGTTATTGGAGATCTGAAGAAAGAAAGTGTATATCAAGAAGAACAGCAACCTAGTGACAGTTTGATAGAAAATAGTCAGAAGAACACCACTGAGGGAGTAACGAAATTTATGGAAGATATTAGTATGTGTGCTGAAAGAATAGAATATGAAACTTTCTCATGTAGAAGTTCGAAAACTTCGAATTTGCTAATTGAGAAACCTTCTAAGAAGTTAAGAGAATCAAAAGAAGAAACCAAAATACGACCGCTGGGAAAAGCAAATATGAAAACATGCAAAGATAGAAAAACAAATATGAAAATATGCAAAGATAGAAACTGGAGAAAAAGAAAGACGAAAAGGCAAAGCAGAAGCAGGAAAAGAAAAAGAAGAAAAATCACAATGGCAGAAATTGACACCAGAGATCAGAAAAGGAAGAGAAAGAATTCCGATAAGAAAAGTTATTTGAAGAACAGGCCGAAGAAGAAGTCACGAAGAACAGGATGTTCGAACAGAAAGAAATCTAGAAAGAAGCCTAGAGAGAAGTACTGGAAGAAGAGGAGCACAAAATCTCAAGAAAAATTATGGAACCTCCAGAAAAAGAGGAAGAGAAGAAAGAAATTTGAACTGGACAAGAGATGGAAACATCATAGGAGGAAAGACAAGAAAGGAAAAAAAGAAATAAGTGGGAAAAACAAGCATAGAAAGAAAGAAAAAAGGAAACAGAAATATAAGGAAAGAATAAGTGATGGGAGAAGATGGAAAAGAAAGAGAAAAGACAACGATAAATGGATGATGGTTGTTTTTCGTTCTTGTTGTTATATGTTATTGCCATTGTTCTTTCTGTTATTTTGTTTATTGAATCCCTAATTACACACTTATATTTTAGTTGACTGGTCCCTATATAATAACCGAAATCTGAAGAAATTATGCTGCTTTTGAAACCTAAAAATTGACGAAGCCAAATAATTTGCAATTCAAGAAACTTTTCAAATGTTCACCTGAATAGAAAATTATGCTATAGAGGCGACTCAAAAGTAAAAAAAAAATTATCACTGATAATTTTTTTTTCTTGAAGAGGGGGAAAGTTGTTATGCCCCACAATTATTCTTGTCTATTCTTTTTGCTTTTCATGTTGTTTGTTTATTTGTATCTTTGCTTTCCTTGTTTATATTCGTGTTTGTCCATTATGTAGATTTTATTTCTTATATGTTTTGTCATATGTCAACTTAGTTCTTGGTCGGTATCAGAAATTAATCCTTGAAAAAAATTTAAATTTAATTTATTTAAATATGAGAGGAAGAAGAAAGATATATAATTATTATAAAAAAAAGAAAGAATTGTAATTGTGATTGGTAATTGTTAATCCGTTAACTTCTAACTGCAAATTTAACGAAAATAATAATTTTCATAAGTTATTAATGTGTTTGAATCTTCATCTGCTAAAAGTTATATAATTTAATTTGTAATTACTCAAGTTTTAAATGTGTTGTGGATATTTTAACGGTGCCAGTAGAGTAATGAATATGCAGAGTTAAATACTTTCTTCTGGGGCTTAGGCCCTTACTCTTCCATACCGCCACATCACCTTAAAATTGTTTTGATGTAAACTATTGTGTAATCTGCAAGTATACAATCCAAATTTTAGTAATCTTCTACAATGTAATTAATATAAATCTCATTTGAAATTAGTTATTTGTCTCGGCACGACTTTACAATAATCATAATGTCTATTATGTTACTGAACCTTTATCTGCATGACTGAATGTCATATGAATCCGCGTAGCATTAAACATAATCTATTCCATTGTATAAACAGAGTTAGTCAACGAAGTCTGAATATTGAATCATGAAGTTAGGTATCATATACAGCAATGCCAAAACGATTATTATATATACAGAGGCTATATAAAAGGGATAAAAGAGATAATTATAAATATGAATATTTAAAGATAAATGTATTTATGGAAGATAAATGTATTTATGGAAGATTTAAAGAATGTACTTAATATATGACAGAATTTATATTTAATATACGTTGCCTTTGTGGAATTAATGAGCTTTGGGTAATGCTGATTATATAAATAGTAACTTCAGAGTCATAACAAGATAAACTCTGATCATGGAAATGCTAGATGCGGAAATTCTTAATTAAGTTCGGTAACCAAACAGTATTATTGATTTGTCTTAAATTTAGTTGTGGAAATCCGAATTTTACTTGAATATTTCCATACATTCAATCAGTTAGTCACGGTTTCTTTTCATATCGCACCGTGCAATGTGATCATATAGGTCTTCATGGTGTTACTTACTTCCGAAATCAAGGATCTGGAACTAAATACGATTTTCCACGTTTTGCAGAAACGTGGTGGCGACTCAGTTTTAGGGCTATACATAACTCCAAAATAAAAGTCAGATTTGTCAGAATCATGAAGCGTTGTCGATGAGCGTGACAATTTTTGTCAGAACTATTCAAATAAATACGTAGAGGATGCTTGAAAAATTCCTTAAGTCACTTTCAAAATGAATACCTAACTTGGTGATCAAATTAAGTACTCAATTTCCATTGAAAATGAAAAGTTCCGAGACACGTCTGAGATCATGCCCATTGTTTCTACCAGACATGTTTATGGGGGGCACTGCCCCGGAGCTCTTAGAGTGATCCCCGTAGGAAACCAAAATAATACGTCTATTATATAATAAATAAAATAGTACCAGCAGTGCCCTCCCGGAATACTAAGTGTGCCTCCTACGGCACTTTTTCTGAAAGAACGACTGATAATGTCAAACGTTTAACACACATCATGTCTTTCCGAAACTAATACATTTCACAAAAGCGTTTTCTTTAGTAACTTGAAAGATAAAAGTACCTTCTGAAAGCACGTCGCAGGACTCGTATTCGAATATTAAATTTAGGACTGGTAGTGGTTTATCTTGAAGTAGATAGATTTGAACCAAATTGTAATCTAACGCAGTGCAATTTAAAAAAAATAATACTTGTAGTGCTTTGACAACGTTATTAATTTGGTAGTACTACAGATTATATCAAATAATATCCCTCTTTAATATTAAGCATTGTACAGAGTTTCAGTGAGTTTTATCAATTAGTTTACAAGTTATAAAGTTAGAAGGAAGATTCAAAATAAACAATCTATTCTGCAAATAATATTAGAACATTCACAAGATGAAATTACCTACCAATATATAAAATGTCTATTGAAATGGCTAAGAATTAAGGTCTTAAAATACTATTTACCTGGAAAATGGCGGTAAAGCAGAGTTATAAGCTACACATGGTCCATATATGGTGTTCATAAATTCACTAGAAATCGGCTCCATAGTCTCGTAAAATAAATAAGATATTTTAGGAATTCGTCGTACCTGAAAGGAAACAATTGTCTCCACTGAGTTATAGCATTCATTATCGTATTGTCTTCCTATTAAGGTGTAAAAACGTGAGTATGTTTGTTGTACTCACCTTCTCCTGAATATAGGTTAAATTTTTCTGACGGAGGGCTTCATCTTCAGCAAACTCAACCAATCTACTCATTGACGCTTCATTTATATGTGCTACCTCCAGTAAAAATTCTTTATAATAGCCCTTCTTCTTTTTATCGAAATCTCCAAATAACCTTAAAAAACAAATTAGATTAGATTAGAGATGCACTTAATGGTTCGAAGATTTATCTTACATTTATTATAAATGAATTAAATATAAAAGATATATATATATACGCGTAGAATAGATAGCTCTTAATTGTTTCGTTAAGAAAAGTTAACATATTTAACGATATATATGTGGTATTGTTGCAAATACTATGCACTATTTAAATATTCGTGTCCAATGTAGATATTGTTAGAAATGATAAATTAAAATCTTAATTTATGTAAATTAGGCTTCAGTGTCTTGACTTTTTGTTAAATGAAGACTTCAATTCTACTTTTTGTCTGCGGTTTTCAAATATTATTATTATTAATATTGTACCTTCAAAACTGCGAAGAACGTGAATAATAAAGCATTATCCATATAACAAGGTTAAATGATGAGATTAAGAAATAAATGGATTTGCACACACAAAATCGAAGTGAGCATTATTGGATGCACAAGAAATAAAACGACAGATTGAATACATTGCAGAGAAATAGAAAACCTTAAATTTATTAATTCTAAACCCTGACCTACACGAATCCTTGTGGCGCGATTTTACGGTACTCTTGATAATGACAAAATAATGCAAGAGAACATCCTAAACAATAAGTCTAACGCAGTTCCTGGTGGGGCCGAATGCAACACCAACGAAGGCTAAATTGCTCATTCGTATCTACATCGTAAGTATGTATTATCAATGCTCGCGACACGAATGAGAAACTTGAACAAATTATTAATGAAACATTATGAAGTAACTTAGACTTAATTTACTCATCTGAAAGTTGCATAAAGACTAAAGATACGTGTATAACTGGTTCCGGATATGATTATACAATAATCACAAATGACAGATGTACTGAAGTAACAGGTAAATCGAAGAGAGACGGTATTATTTTCCTAAATAAGAACATCAGATTCGAGGTGTTCAATTTGGCTTCCTGCTATCTCGATGTGATATGAAATAAAGCTTAGAACACACTACAGTATAAAGACGTAATAATGCGTTGTGGGTCTAAACAACCCCTCCAAATTATTAGTGTTGTGATTATATTGATTACATAAATACTAGGGTGTATCGACAATCTTAAGGTGGGTATTGCGGAAAAGTGGCCATTTGTCACCTAAAAGAAGCCTGATTTTTTTTCATTTTCAGATTTTTTGTAGGTCGGTAGGTGCGCGCATCGATCTTGAAGTTTTGATGCTGATTTGAGTATGCAACATCCTCAACAATATAATAAAATGTCATTATTTTTCTATTTTATGTATTTCCCCTGCATTATGGTCATTTATGGTTTTGTTTATGACAAATTATTTTACATTTGTGCCTCACGGGTAACTCTACATTATTTACTTCTCCTTTTGTTCAAAATTTGTCAATTTTATAATAAAATTGCCTTTTTTCTATTGATGTATTTCAATTGGTTTCTAATTTGAGTTTTATTGGAACGTTTTCTGACATAAATGTCTAAATAAAAGATTTGGCTTTCTAACTACAAACAGTTCATCAATTACCGTCCAGCACTTTGCTTATTTTCATAGCTATTTACAGGAGGGTTACCACGCAAATGTCTTATCTTGTATCCCATTCGCACTCACAACACTATATTTTTGCACCATTGCTTGATTTAAAATGTTGACTACGTTTATTGGATTACTTGTTCGCATTTTATACACGGAACGAATGTTTCACTGGTCCAACAAATGCGTTCGTACCAAATGTCACACGCCTGCCCGCACCAAAATTGTTGTATTACTACTGTTTGTCATTCGAAGACGGACACCGTACAACTCACTGCACATCCATGTTGCAATTGCCTATAGGAAAGCACTCTAAATTCTGCTCGCTGTGTCTTAAAATCCTAAACAATAGTCTAAAGTCAAGAGAACTAATAAGTCTATGTTGTCAGTTTTTAATAATACGGAGTACAAAATTGGGGAAATTTACCATATTCCCATAGAGTATTTCAAGATCAAAAAAGGGCCATACATAACATTTTGAACTTACCAACTGCTCGTAACTTACCAAAATATAGAGATTCGTTCTAAACAAACCGTATGGACCAAGTTTGAGCAGAATTGAAATATTAACTTCTATTCAAGATTCAAAAGTAACGCATTACAAAAAATACACATACACAGTTTAGGACTTAAACGTATGTGCACATGATGCATTTTCGCGGGGTGGAAAAGACTGGAATAACGTATTCACAATTATAATGTATTTAAAATTTATTCTTTAAAATAAATATTTTATTTTAACCAATTTTCGTGAGAGTTAAAGCAAACGAATAAAGAAGTCCTAAAATGAATTTCTTGATTTGTCAAGTACACCTGCTTCAATTAGTTATTTATCACAGTTTTGATATGAAAATCAGTCTTGTTATTACAAGAGAGATTTTTTATCGTTAAAGGTGGAAAGATTCAGATATTTAATAATTTAATAGAAGGAAAAAGTAAGAAAGAAGCTCCATTTATGGATTGCAACCTGGTATTGAATCTTGTAATAATATTTACTGCTATCTACTCTTAAGAGGTGTGTATGCATTCACTTATCACTAAGAGCAGAACAGACACAAGAAAAGTGAATTTTAAGCTTTGAGTTGTGTCTTCTTTTAAGAATACGCTGTGAAATGACAGTAGTAGGACATGGTTACTTTTGGCGCACTTTCCCCTCTCTCAATATTTTTAACCAGCGCAGAAGGAACAAACTAATTATACAAAGTTACACGGCGCAAAGTATTCCCATAACTACAATGTTAAAGTGAGATCGCATAGGCTTTTATGACATTTAAAATCATAAAAACTTACAATCTAAAATCTTACATCTAAAACTACAACTCTTCTAACTTATAATGACCCCATGGTAGAGTATTTACTCCATCCTTTAAAACACATCTCTTATCATCCACACAACTTAAAGCTAACTCATTTACTTCTATACTATACAAATCGTGCTTATAACTTCTAATCAAGTTCATCTTCTTATAATATTCTTTTTGATTGAACAAGCAGTCTTTATAATCGTTAAATGATAGTTCTTTACTTACACATTTTTCTTAACTCCTTTTGCTTTCTTACAACATTTATCTTTTTGGAATCTGATTGAATACATTTTTGATCTTAAACCAACAAATTCTTCTATGATTGTTCCTTTAAGTTCATCTTTCATCTTACCAAGTATTTTCTTATTGACTTGTGGTATCTTATATCTGTTATCTATAGAGTAATCACTCGTGTCGAAGTAATCAGTGTAATTTTTCATGTCCTCATACAAATCTTCTGTTTGAATATGGTATATATAGCTATCAGTATCTGTATAACATACTTCTATTTTGTCTTGATATTTTGGTTTCATCACATTATAATGGAAATCGTACATTAAATATTTTGACAAATCTAGAATTGACATACCAACATAAATCGGTTTGTTAAATTGCACTTTAATCTTGTTCATGTGAACTGCTACTAAATTTTCCGTAAAAACTGTAGTACTCTTATAATTTGGTTTTGCTACAAGCTTCTCGTATTTTTTCTCATCACTTACAAGTTTAATATTAACTCTCTTTCTAATATTCTCCATAGTCTTCCCAAATACTGAATTATTCATGTGCTTATAGAAGTCTTTTTCAAAATCATTAGTTGCTTTCGTTCTCATCTGTGTGTTTAAATCAATATATTTCTTTAACCAATCTGATTGTTTAAACTCTATTACTCGATGTATGTTCTTAAGTTTCAATCCAAGTGAAAGACATTGTTTTAGGTTTCGATAGTGAATTACATATTTTTCTTTGTCATATAGGGTTGTTAATAGCTTTGATTGTTTTGAACCAGGCGGGCATATGTTTTGAGGAGCTAATGGATAGTCTTTGTGTTATGCAATTCTTTCGGATATTCAAGATCAGCTTCTAATATATAACCAGTATCAGAATTATCAGTTATACTTGTAAAATTTATTTCTTCAATCTCATCTTCACTTAACCATCTAAATCCCTTATACGGTAGATATTGACTCATTGCCCACCCATACAATTTATTAGCATCTAGATACATTAAGTAAGAATCTTCTTTATTCTTATCGTAATTTTCCATATACTTATTATTTGCTTTTGCATATCTTTTTGAGCATTGACTAATTCCACCTCTTATACCTTTCTCTACCTTTAATACCATATCATAATCCCACAACAATTCTAATTCTATATTTGTCATCTTTAACATCGCATCCCAAGCTAAACCTGGTGCTGTCATATACCAAGCAGGATCAAGGTCATAAGCTTTAAGACATGTTTCTCTAAAGTTCTCAAACACATCTGCTAACAATAGTACATCCGTTTTTAAATATAAATCATGGTATTGTCCGAGATTCTTAATGTCAAATGTTTTCCATACTTTTTTGCATGTTCATAATCTTCATCACTTATATGTGTGTTCATAAGCTTGTTGAAGAATGCTTCCTTTAGTGGTAATTTTCTTTCTCTAAACCTATTCCAATCGTTAACATAATCATATGGGTAAACACCTTTTCTTATTACAAGTTGAAACTGTTCTTGATTAGGATAAAAGTGCTGGGTATGTATCATTTGTTCAGGTTTCAAGTTCGATGACAATTTGTCTAAACTAGAAGCCATAAATCTAAAAGAATCTACAAATTTCAATTTAGTAATTCCAACCTTTTTACTGAATGATATGTATCTTTCTTCATTATTGGGTATTAGATCTATTTCTTCTTTATTACATCCAACAAGTGTGAGTCATATCCTGTCAAGTTATGTATAATCACCGGTACAAACTTTGGTACTTTAACTTTTAAATTGCAGTTATTACATAGTGGTGCTATAAATTTCCCTGTTATATGATCATGATGCTTAACTTTATGATTTTCTTTAGTATATTTCCGCTTACAGTAATAACAACATTCAGATTTATTGAACTCTTTTCTCTGACTTTTTGTTAATGGTTATTCGTTATTTTGTTTGTATATGTTCGATATGTGTTCGGCTTCTTTTGTTAACAGTGTTATAAATTTATTAGCAGCGTTCGTACCTCTATACAAAACAAGATTGGTTTTACTTCCATCGCTTTTTACTATATAATATCAAAATCCAGATGGCTTATGTTGTTGATATTTCTTCATATATGGTTCGTTATCCGGATAACATTCTTTACAACCCATAACTTTATGTAACAAGCATTCAAAATCAGCATAAATCACAAATGGCATTTTCATTATGTATTGGTAGTTTTTAAATTCAACGCATTTACCTTCTTCAGGCATTATTATTTTTACTGGGTCATTTAACGAACAATCTCGCTCATGTTTATTTAAAGCGTCTTCTGAGTAAAAGTATAGCAAACATCTATCACATAAATATTTTCGAGCTCTCTTTTTAGTTAATTGTGTACATACTAGTCTGCTTAAATCGTTAATCCAACAATAATGTGTTTTAACTTGGTCATCATTTTGTTCTTTTACACATAATAAATTGATATGATTTTCTTTCTTGTTTTGTGTATGATATAGTATAAAAATTGAATAGTCTTTATCATATACATAGACATTTATAGAAATATTAAGTAATTTTTCAGCTTTTGAGATGTCACTTAGTTTTACAGGATAATTGATGCCTTTTAATTTTTTTTCTAAGTCCATAACAACATGCTTATACTTCGGTGGTCGTTGTGGATTTTTTCAACAGGATGTAATGCAGAAACGATTGAATATAAGAAACATTTTTCATCTTCATTCTTTACATTAATTACTGCCTTTTTGTTTTGAATTTGTTTAGGTAATTCTATATATGTTGATCCCTTATATGGTGTATATTTGACGAAAAGTTTATGTTTATAAGAGCCCAGCCAGAACCTCTAGCTTGGAACTCATCCATTCTTGTTCTTAATCTTTGTTTCATCTTAGTTATTTCTTCTTTTAAATTACTTGATTGATATATTTCTTGATTTTCAGTGTTAAAATAGAAGTTTTGAGTTTCTTCACCTTTCTTATATGTACAACTTATATAAAGATTAGCTTTTAATGAACTATGTATACTTAAGCTAATTTGTAATCTGTTTAATATAGCTTTAGATGTTGCAGTAATATATTGTTCAAGTGGATCTTGTGGTTTGTAATCTGTTGTAAATTTCCATGTTTCTAATCTTGATTTTAATGCAATGTTCTGACGTTTTACATCAATTGGTACTGATTCAACTTTGATTTTTGGTTCTTCAATTACTTCTTTTTTAAATGGGAATATATCTTTAATCTGTCTTCTGCTTTGTTCATCATCATATTGTTTAAGAAGGTTTGTTAGTTCATGTTTTCTTAATCGGGAATATCTTTTGATTCCCTTCTCCTTACATTGTCGTCTTAACTCTATTACAGTAAATCTACTATAATTACTCATCTTATTTACTATATAGAAAATCTTACTACTGAATTTTCATCTTCGCCGGATTATTCCTAATCATTTTTGTACTACTTTTAGTTCCATACATCCTAATACAACGCTTAACATTGTACACTCCTGCCATTGTCTACATATTACGCGTTGTATTAGAACACGACTTTGATGAGAATAACCCATCAAAGTCACATATACACATATTAAAATTAAATCATTTTTGTAAACTTACTCATCATCGTCATAATCATCACTACCATATTTATATTCATCATCACTACTCAAATCAGATGTTTTTGTTGCATTATTAATAATTATTTTTCCTTTAACAGTATTTGCTTCTCTAATAGTGCTGCTAAGAGTTTAATATCATGATGAATTAGTTTAAGTCTATCATGTAATAAATCAAATTCTTTCTCCATATTTGTTATATAGAAAACCAACAAAAATGAGATAAATTTTAAAAATCTAAGAATAAAAACGAACATGACTAGTGCTAAGGAAATATTATCTTACAAACCTATATTTGATTGTGTATGTAAACATTTAGATATTGGTGGTTATAATGATGAAGACAAAATAAATTTTAGCGTATCCATAGGTATGTTAGATCATTTGTTCAAGAAAGCCACTAAAGAAAACAACTCATTTCTTATACAAAACATTCTCTATGCAAACGTTATGAATTTGTCGGATGAGATGTTAGATTCACTGACTGATGAACAATGGTTATCTATAGGTTATGATGATTATGAGGAGGAATATAACTATGATCACATTACAGAAGACTTTATACGCAAATAGCAGGAGAAAGTTGATATGAGTAAAATATGTTCATGGAAAAAGTTATCAGAAGAGTTTATAAGAGAATTATCTGATAAAGTTGATTGGGAGAATATTTCGGAAAACTAAGACTTATCAGAAGACCTTATAAGAGAATTTGCAAATAGAGTTGATTGGAAAGAAGTATCGTTAAATCAAAACCTATCTGAGGAATTTATTAATGAGTTTATAGACAAAGTTGATTTTGTTGCTATATTTTATGGAAGCAAACTCTCTGAAGCCTTTATACGAAAACATGCAGATAGAGTTGATTGGTGGAGCTTATGTAGGACTCAGCAATTATCAGAAAACCTTATAAGAGATTACCCTGACAAAGTAGATTGGGAAATGATTTCGATGTTTCAAAATTTAACAGAAGAATTTATTGCAGAGTTCAAAGACCCCGTTTATTGGGATAACAATTCAATTTATCAAGACCTATCTGTAGAGTTTATATATATATTTAGACACTTTGTAGATTGGAGAGCTATAATAAGAAAATATCATAATAATTCTGATTTAGGTGGTATATTGAATTTAGCATTCGATGTTACAGCAGATGGTTTGTTTAATGTTTAACTAATTACATTTTATGACTATTATATCATAAAAGTCGTAACCTTAATTATCTAATATTAACCTTAATTATCTTTTATGATTATTATATCATAAAAGTTGTAACTTTAATTATCAGATATTAATCTTAATTATGAGATATTAACCTTAATTCCCAGATAATAACCGATCATATAAACAATCAATTTCTTTAACCAATTCTTTTTCTGATAGGGGTGTCCAAACTCATTACCCTTACCTTTACGAATATCTAGTTCTTGCTGCATTAGATTGAATAGCTTAATACTGTTAGGATCTCTAAATTTTTCATATATTATTACATGATTCGGATATTTCTCTTCTGCTTCATTAAGAGGCTTATATAGACTTCTCTTTTGGCATCTGATAGCATAATAAGGGAAAGGGTCATTAGGTTTGTTCTTCTTATATATGATTAGACAATTATCTTTTGAATTATCGTCTGTATATGGTGCTGCGTTTGTTTTAAGATGATTTATTTCCTTTTCTTGTTTCTCATTGTTTATACGTAATTCATTTATTTGTTGTTCTATTTCTTGTAGTCTTGTTTGAAGTTGATCGTTGTTAGTAAGGTATAGCTGTTGAAAGTCTTTAACGAAGTAGTTAATAATGATTTGATTACATTTAAGATAAAACTCTGGAGATAACCATAGTGATATATCTAGAATCAATTCTTTACAAACATACGTTCTTCTTATTTCATTCCATATTTCTCCTTTGCCACCTGCTACTTTTTTGATAATTTCTAGACCCGGAATACAGGTTCTGGAAATGTACGCTATGAGCTCTTTTAATTCTTTATTTTCTAACCAGTGATTAAACCTTTTCCCACCATCTTTACATAACTTGACAACATTGAAATATCCTGTACTCTTATCTATAATCAATTTAAAGTCACCAAAATTACCATACCAATAATTACCTTTAATCTGTTCATAACAAATATTATTTAAACTATAAAAAATTATCCATAGTACTCATATTTATTATATAAAAATTATGATTTAATCATTTTCGAAGTTTTTACCCAAACAAATAAATTTTTATTCACCATCTTATCATATCAAGTATTAACTCTTTCGAAATCGTTACACCCTTACATAATCATATAGCCCAGAGAGTAACGGTTCGCTAGCCTTTTATGGTTATTATTCCATAAAAGACAACATTTATATTTACACTACAACATTACTTTTATCTATCAAGCTATTATGTGAATCATCAAAACCTAGCCATTTAACATATACTTTATCACCTTTCTTTCTCAAAACCTTTTCCACCAAGTATTCATCTTTATGTTTCGTCTTTAATTGTTCTGGTTCGTAAAATCTACCTTGTACATCCTCTTCTTCTAAATATTTAATTCTATATGTAGGCGGATTAGATGGAATAACTTCACTAATAACAAATACTTCTGTTGACCAATTAGGTGTATATCCTTTCTCAAATAACCCTTTCGACTTACTTATACGAACATGATCACCTAATTTGTATTTGGGTTTGACACGCTTATAATCTTTCTTATACACTTTCTCCAATATTACTCGCTCATTCTTCTTATTAACTTCTATAGGCTTTAAACCAATTGTTCTATGTACTCTATTATTATACTCACTAATCAATGTTGGTAATATCTCTATCCATTTATAATTTCCTTGTGTTGTAAATCTTTTCCACATGTTTTGCTTAAGTGTTCTATTAAATCTCTCAACAACAGAAGCTTTCTTACCACTATAGGTTGAGTAATGATTAATCTTATTTTCCTCCATTAACTTCTTAAACTCTTTATTGTAAAACATTTTTACCTTGATCAGTTTGTAAGTTACTAGGTTTTCTTGTTCTTAATTTGGATTCGAATGCTTCTGTAACATTTTTACCACTCTTATCTTTAACAGGAACAGCAAAAGCATATTTCGAGAACACATCTATAATCGTTAGCAGATACTTATAACCTTTATTTAATTTGGAAACACCTTTTAATACTCCACTATCCATTTCAACAAGATCAGCTTGCCAAAGATCATCGATACCTTTTATAATTACACTTAATCTGTCACAGTTTTTTCTAGATGGTTTGTGAATTTCTTCTATAATGTCTTCTCTAACACCTTTACCATCATATAGTTAATCATTCTTTTTAACGAATTGAGTTTTAGTAACACCACATACAGAACAAATACCTTTCTTTAGATATCTTCCATTCTTTGTCTGTTCAATTCTAATGGTATCTTTCTCCGTATCTGTCAATTTCTTACACTTAACACAATACATCATCATTATTTATTGTATAGAAAATCAACCAAAAAATAAAATTTATCATTACCGAATACTATACTTTTAACATTGTCATCATCATCACTTGATTCGCTTTCATCTTCTGTTTCTATATACATAATAATCAATAATAATTTACCTTCTTCCAATTTAGAATCTTTGGTTTGTCTAATTGTTAACTGATCATGTATATTAAAGTGTAATGGAAAACTTTCAACTAGTGTCTCATTTAAAAATAAGCCTATAAGATGTTTATTAAGACTTGATTCTATATGCATTAACATACCTCTATAAAGAAATTTGTAGGCAGCAGCTAAATTATATACAAAAAAGGCTGGTTTCCCAAGATCATCTTCTGTCAATCGACATGGTAATTCAACAATTTCTTTTCTTGTAAGTAAACTAAACTCTTCTTTCACTGATTCAAGCTGTTCTAATGTTACAACAACTTGTTTATCAATAGCATTAGATACATTAACCAATCTTTTGTTCTTAAAATCAACCCAGGATGTGTAATTTGATCTAAGAAGTTCTCTAGATTCTTCTTTTATACTTTTAACATTACCAAAAATATCCATATTTATTATATAGCAAACGTCTTTAGGAAAGCTCTCTTTCTATGTACATTATAACAAACAATAATTGACTTCTTCCATAGCTGAATTTTTAGTTGGTTTAATCGTAATTATATCGCCTTTTTTAATGTCTAAAGGAGGAGTTTCACCTTTCTTTAATGTCTAAAGGTAAATTTTCAATCAAAGTATCACCCAAATAAACCTCTAGAAAGTATTCATCCAAACTTAATTCCATATGCATTATTTTCCCATTATAGAGAAACTTATAACCATTCGACAGATTAAATGTCCTAAAGATTGGGTCTTTAACATTTATAGTTCTCAATCGACATAATAGATTTATAGTTTCTTTCTTCATAATGAACATATTTGCTTCTCTGTTTGATGTTTGAAAATATTCTTTCTTTATGTATGTGTCTTGTAACGTTTCTAATGCATCTTCAAATCGTTTTCTATCGTTCTCTAATTGAGCTTCTATTGACCTAAGTTGTCTTACGCTAACAACATCATTTAAATTCTCCAACAATTTTAATTTTTCTTCACTAATATCAATATTATCTTTTCTATCTTTAACATTACCAAATATATCCATACTCATTTATTATACAGAAAATGCCCATCCTAATTTTTCAAAACATTAGTTTAGCATCTCTATTTGTTTAGATGAGTGTTTAAAATCAATATCAACATGAACATCGTGCTTTTCCAACAAATGCTACAAAACACATTTTAAGTTAATAAACAATACTCTTTTCGGATACAGTTCTTTAAATGTTTCGTATAAGTTTTCGAACTCATTTATAAGTGTTTCCTTCATATGTCGTAAGTTTAATGGTTTTTCATCGGTAAGGTGATACTGTATTAAATAGACATCATCATAATATTTTGTGTATTTGTTTTTCTTTAGTACTTCTAGAACATCTTTTGTTGATATTAAATCTTTTCATATATCTCTAAATTCATCATTTAACACCTTGAACACATCTTCAGGGATAATTCTATTTTGTAAAGCTTGCAAACGAGATAGCTGTAACTTAAATCGTTTTGTAGTATCATACCATTGTTTTCTTACGCAAGCAGCTCTCATTTCATCATTAGTACTGTAAACAAAACCATTCTCTACAGAACAATAATCACAAATGTAGCTACTCCTACCTTTTGTTTATGATTTACTACCACAAATACTGCATTTTCATGGTCCAGTATTATAATTTGATAACATGTCCTTTAAGGTAATTATTGGATATAACTTTACCAACTCTTCTTCAGTATACAAAAATTTAGGTATTAACATTTTCGATAACTGAACAACTGTATATGCGTTATTTTTATCTTTTAAGTCTATCTTACTAACATCTCGAAAATACCAATTAAAATTAAATCTAACTAGTGCATCTAGTTCATCCTCATGCTTCTCAAAATAATCTAAAAATCTATTGTGTATAGGTTACATATTTATCTTAAAACAAAACTTTTATGAATATAAACCATAAAAGTACTTAAACTTAATAATATTTAATCATTTTTAATCATATACATAACAACACTAAAAGAATATCCTTGATTTAGAAAATTTAAAACCTTAACATAAAGATGACCACATATAACTGAATTAAAGTCTTGTATTCGCTAATCATTGTAAAATAAGTTTTTGGTACCAAGATATTGTACTAGTTGTTTAGAAGGAACACTACCATAAGAATCGAACACGTAATTTATGTTGTTATCTTTCCAATAGCATATCCAATGAGTACCAATGTTTTCTGATTTATCAAGGTTAACTACACCACACTCAATTACATAGGGTTTTTGTGGAAGTTCATCATTCATAAATACACCTCTAAATCGTTTTATCTTTGATTCTTTAACCAACCTCTCTATATCGAAGTTGGTCAATGGTTTTAGTTTTTTGACTTCTGTGGTTTACCTGCTCCCTGCTTTTCTTCCATAGCCATATTGTGCCTTTTTTGTTCTTCAAGTTCTTGTTTATTCTTCTTAGCATCCAATACAGTTTTAGTAATCGCTGCTGCACCACCTGCTAATGAGCCAACTGCTCCTAAAGCTGCTAAAATGGCTGGAATTGTAAAAATAAAACAACCCATATGCTCTTTCTTAATCTTTTTCATTTGTGCAGTAGTTAAAGTTAAATCCATTCCTTTACCTTCTTTAATTTTCTTAGATTTATCACTAAGTTGTTTCTTTGTTAATACATGATCAATATTTAAATCCTTTAGTTCGTTATAAGGAACACTAAACATACAACCTTTAATAGAACACATCTTCCTATTTATTTAAGAGAAAATCTTAGTTTGTAAAAGTACAGTTGTTGTTGGTCCACCAAATTCAATTAAGGAATCATTCTCATCTGTTATTCTTATCTCAAAATTGTCTTTAGATATAGGAAAAAATAATTGATAAGTAGGCTCATAAATAATACTATGTATAAACTCAGCATCTGTTTTAAATGATGCTATAATTCCTGTTTCTCTATGTGTGTACTCCGTATCTTTAAAAAACATACCATCTGCTATATTACAGTGAACATTAATTGTATCAAATGGGTGAAACTTTGGTATCTTATCTCCAACATGTTCTGTGTTTTTAACCAAGTTTTTATCACTAAAACCTAATACAGTGTTAATGGTATCTAAGGTTATATCACAATACTCGCTAAATACTTTAACTCTATTTTTCTCTCTGTCCTCAGTAATTTTAATATTTTTAAATCCAGTGTATGGAAGATTTGATTTAATATATTCTTCTAATTCTTTTAAACTATATTGACCAGGTTAAACTATGAGTTGTTTTGTAAAATTAGGATGAAGGTTACTACAAAATGTTAATTTATTATTTCTTTCTGTAATGTTTGGATTTAAGTATGTTGTGTAAAACCCAACTAGTCCTATACTTAAATTGCTGTTACTGTTGTCTAATTCATAATGAAGTTTCTTCTTTAAAACAGAAGTATCACTCGTTAACTTAAATACCTTAGCCATTTATTACATAATAAATGAATGAGTTTGATTTACCTTGAGATATTCCAAGAGAGAAAGTAATCAAGTTAATAGAAGATATCATTCAAAAGTTAGAATACAGTTTAAAGAAGGAAAAGAGAAAACTACGAATTGTTAAATATCCATACTACACTTTGATCACGTTGTCGGTTATACTTTCTGCAACAACTGGATTTATTAATATTTTTATACATCTCTTGCAACTGGAAGTGCTATAATAACAGGTTTCTCTTCTAAGTTAAACATAAGCAAAAGAAAAGACGAATATAAAACCATTGTCACTTGTATTAACTCATTTAAAGAACAGTTAGAGATGATAATAACATTAAATGGTGAAATGGATAACGAATATATAAAAGATACGTTGCTTAAGATCAGAGAACAACTTAAAGATATAAGATCATAAAAGAGACGATTTTCTCTATAATAAATGAGTAAGAAAACTATTAAGTGGGATGTAAAAGAGATGATAAAAGAAACAACAGTTAAGAAAAGAAATGGAGAACTTATACCTGATGATATTCGATGTCTTATAGTGGGTCCATCTGGGTGTGGTAAGACGTTTTTGTTATTTAATGTTTTATTACAGCCAGGTTGGTTAAACAATAATTACTTCTACATATATTCTAAAAGCATGAATCAGCCAAAGTATGAGCAATTAAAAGATCGATTTGAAAAAGCAGAACTAAACTTTAAGAAGCAAATAGCAACGTTCTTAAGCGGTAATGATCGTATTATACCTATTGATGAATGTGAAAAATACTCTATAGTTGTGTTTGATGATTACATTTTAGAGAATCAAGATACTGTTAGAAATTACTTTACAAGAGGTAGGCATAAACATTTAGACTGTTTCTACCTTGCACAAACATACTCAAAAGTACCTAAACAGCTTATAAGAGATAACGTTAACTTCCTATGCGTATTTAGACAAGATGATACTAATCTTAAACATGTGTATAATGAGTTTGTTGGAGGAGATATGTCTTATGATAAATTTAAAGAAATATGTTCAAAATGTTGGCAAGAAGATTATGGTTTTATAGTAATTGACATGACAAGGAAGGTAAACAATGGTAAGTATAGGAACAAAATAAAACACTTTATAAACGTTTGACGTTTGACGCTTTTTGACGTTTATTGACGTTTATTGACGTTCGTTTATGTTTATTAACGTTTGTTCTTTTTCTATATAATAAATGGATGAGAAAGAAATTAATAAGAATATTAAGTTAAAGGAGTTCTTGATAAAGGGATTCAAATCTTAGAAGAAAGAAAGAGCAGGTATATATGATAAATTTAAGACACAAGAACAACCTGTAATTGATGCTATTCAAAACTTAGGAAGTGAGATCAAAGAAGTAGCAGAACAAAATAAAAATCTAATAACTGAACTTGTTCCAGTTGTACATAAGACGGCTTCAATAGATCCTAGTCTACTAGAAACACCTAAAAAGATAACTTATGATAGTTCTCCAAGTAGTAGTGATACGCCTATAACAGGAGAAATAAAACAAATGAGAAAACAAATTAAAGACAAAGTGGAAGAAGTAGAACCTTTAACAACAGCACAATCATTTGGTAAGATTGCAACGAAATATTATAGTAGAAGAAATGATAGTGTGTTTGGAATAAGAGCTGTAGTAGAAGATGGAAAAATAATAAATAAGATAGGGAATTCTGAAGTTAAAGTGAGTGGTGATGATTTGATAATGGTAAAACTTATAAAGGAACAGAAGGTCTATGGGAATTGTTAACGATGAATACTAATAAAACAATTGAAGATTATAACGATGACGATTTTGAACAGTACAAGGAAATAATAATAGAATCCGATGCTGCGTTCCAAAAATATAATCAAGATAAAAAAGTAGCATCTAATAGAGGTTCTAAGTACTGTAATATTATCAAGCCTATTTGGGATGATTATATTAAACCAAATTTACCTCCAACTCCTAAAAAGACTGGTGAAGGAATTAAACAAAATACAGAGATACCTAAAGTATATATATGGATGGATGATGTGAGAAAGTTAATTGATCGGTTAATAGTTATAGATGGAGAAGAAAAGGCTGGTAATAATAACTTTTATAATGAAAAAGTAGATATAGTGAGTATGATTAATAATAAGCTTTCACAATTTATTCCTAATGATCCAAAAGGTATTGGTTATTTGATTAAGATCTTAAATACATTACCACCACGATTCTGGAATGATGAGAAGCTTGGAGAAGATTAGTAAATGATTTCATTAATAAACTATTACATATTCCAGGATTTTCGTACTGCGGTCCAGGAACTAAGTTACAAGAAAGATTAGAAAGAGGTGATAAAGGTATTAATTCATTAGATGAAGCTTGTAAAGAACACGATATATACTATAGAGACAATAAAGATACAGAGTCAAGACATATTGCAGATAAGGAACTAGAAACTGAAGCATGGAAAAGAGCATTTAGTAGTGATGCATCAATTGGTGAACGATTAGCTGCTTTTGGAGTCGGTACTGCTATGAATGCTAAGGTTAGGTTAGGATGGGGATTATAAGTTTTTAAATGTTATTATGTATGATTCTTTTATGGTTAAGTTAGGATGTGGATTATAATTTTTTAAATGTTATTATCTATGATTCTTTTATGGTTACTTATCATAAAGTGTTGTTTCAAGATTTTCTTTATAATAAATGGATAGTATTGAGAGTTACGAGTTTCAGAGTTTTAAAGCTAACACAAGAACATTTAATAATTTGAATGAAGCTAACAAAGATATTGAGTTTGATTTCGATGTGGGGGATGGGTTCCTACATCCACACAAAGCAGATTGTCATATGACGTTTGAAGTTGTTGGTGCATCAGTTGGAGGAACATTTGGTGCAAATGATACTACAAAACTTGTAGATAACTTCTTACCATTCTTCTTTTCTCAAAGTGAGGTTAGAAAGCATGGAGTTGTTATAGATAAGATTAAGCTACCAGGAATAACATCTACAGCTATCGGAACATTAAAGATTTCCAAACCAGAAGTTGAATATTTAAAATAAACAGGATTTGAAACAGATGATAAGCTTGGTCTAAGAAAGGACTTTAGTGTTTTGTACCCATTAAGATTAATTCCAGGCTTTTTAAGTGATTATAAAGAGGTTATGTGGAAAGGTGGATTGAGAATAACATTTACAAAAGCTAATAAAAATAGCAATGTCTTGTACAAATGGACTGGATCAGGAGCAGGTGCAGCAGCTCCTCATGATGGAAAAATAACAATAAAAAGTATGGAGATAAGAATGCCTATTGTTGAATACGAATCTAATTATGAAAGCCAGTTAAAGTTGAATATTCTTAAAGAACCTAAAACCATGTTTTCATTCCATACTTATCAATGTGTTAAGAAGACTGTTGTAGGTTCTTTCTTGGAGTTTGATGTTACTACTCAATTTAATTCTAGACAATTTGATATGCCTGATTTTGTAGTTGTAATGTTCCAAACTGATAGAAGTAGTAAACAAACAGCAGATGCAAGTAAGTTTTATCATTGTAAGGTAAAGAATATCTATCTTAAGAATGGGAGGAATGAGGTTTTTCCAAAAGAATCAAGAAACTTAGATATTGCTAACAGGGATTATTTTAAGATGTATGAAGATTATACTGCATTTAAGAGAATAACATGTGGCAATAGCGAAATGTACTATGATCCTAAAGAGTTTATAGATAACAGACCAATGTATGTGATTAATTGTAGTAAGAGGAAGAATGTATCGGTAAATGAGAGAACAAACATAAAGATTGTAGTAGACTTTGCAGAAGCTGTGGCTGCTGATACTATATGCTATGCCATTTTAATTGGATAAAAGAACTTTACATATGATCCCAAGAATGAGAAAGTAGTAGAAGGGTTTTAGATAGTTAATTATATGTTTGTATTATTTTATGGAAATTTTTCCATAAACGAAATTTATAAAAAATGATTAAATATTTTTGGTGAAGATAAAAATTGAAGAGTGTTCATTGATTTTCTATATAATAAATACGATGTCGAGTCATATTGAGCTTTTAAATAAACTTGGAAGTCTTGAGCAAAAAAAAGTTATTGGATTAAGAGAATTAGAATTAAATACAGAACATAAGATTGTGAAAATGGAAAAGATTAAAACTAAGTTTGGAAAGAGCATTTTAGTTGAGTGTGAGGAGTTTAAGGTCTTTTTTCCACCTAGATTTACAAAACACTTAACAGATAAAATGACTGATGAGATCGTTAAAGATGGAATAAAAATCAAATACACTGCTCTAAAAGATAATTATCCAACTGTTGAGTTCTATATGTAAATTTCATATGGGAATTGGTTTTATGAATTTCAAATGAGGATTGGTTTTATGAATTTCTCATAAAACGAACATTTTCCTTATAACAAATAAGCTATGGCTACTTATTTGAATAAAAAAATGACGTTAAAGCATTGAGATTCCTTCGCATAGATGAGTTAGAAAAAGGTAAAGCGTACGAGATAACATTATGGAAATTGATTCAAACACAGCGTTATGGTCTAAGAGTTTTAATACATTTAGATGAGAAGTATAAGACGTTATTACCACAAAGATATAATGACGAAACTGAGCAAGTATTGAAAGATTTGAAAAAGTATAAGCTGTTTGTTAAGTATGAGGGTTTGAAAGATTTAGATAATGGTTATAAAATACATCAGTTTTACTTTAGAAATGAATCCAAAAAATAAAAATAAAACTTGTAATTTTAAGTATGTTTTAAGTGTATAAGTGTTTTTATGGTTTCATTATCAATATCCGAACTTGTAATTTTAAGTATGTTTTAAGTGTATAAGTGTTTTTATAGTATCAAGACTATAAAAACTATGGACTTTGGATATACAGAACATAATGTCATTTAAATTTTAAAGATACATGTATAAATAAGGGATTTATTTGAGTTTTTTTATAATTATATCCTTAGAGTTATTCAATTTGTAAGACATTCGATAGATATTAAATTTATTTCTCTATTGATTGCTGTTTGAATTTTGAAAATCGGTTAATATTTGACGAAGTTATAACAATTCAAAATTTCGGGATTTTTTACGGGTTTATTTTTGAGGTTTCGGGAAAATATTATACTTTAAAAATGTCTTAGAATTTTGTGTAGATTACGACAGTATTTTTATTTTTTCGATTTAATGAAATTTTGTAGATATATTGAAAAAGGGGAAAATATCCTAAGGGTATCATGTATTGCGTTGTCTCCCTGGAGGAGACTACGTCATTGGTATATAGCGCCCTCTTACGATTGCTACCTAGAAGCTGTGTTGAAGGAAGAGAGTTGCTAATGTATATATGTATGTTGGCGTGAACAGAAGGAAAGAGAATCGGATTGGATGGTCCTGTGCTGGTACTGGAATCGTTCAAATGAATCAGTGACAAATCACTTATTAAAGTAAATGCTATTTTATTATACATTCCTTCTCATCAACTTTTTAAAGTTAATTTTTAACGGCTTTTAATGATTCAAGTGTCAAATGAAAGCTTAGAAACTGGAGATTAAGATGCAGTAAATATATTTTGTGTAGGATTCCATTGTAATATTTTAGATGTAAGTTTTTATGATTTTAACTGTCATAAAGGCCTATGCATATCTCATTTTAACATTGTAGTTATGGGAATACTTTGCGCTGTGTAAGTTTGTATAATTAGTTGGTTCCTTCTGCGCTGGTTAAAAAATATTCAGAGAGGGGAAAGTGCGCCAAAAGTAACCATGTCCTACTACTAATGACCATTTACATTCCTTTCAATATTCAACGCGTCAGCGATAAATCGATTTTATTTTGACAATCTGACATTAAATATAGTAAAGTATTTTAACGTCGTAATACGCATGCTAAATTACACGTATTAGGTTGTCAAGTATGAGTATTGGAAAAGAGCGCAATATTCTGCAACAATGAGGGTATTTACGTAAGGTCTGAAAATTGGAGAGGAAAACACATTTAAAAGGAATCATGTAAAATTTTCTAAAATAGACTTTTGGTTTGATTGAGTTTAATGTCCCACACTATTTCCTGCTACGATAAAGAAAACGTGGACCTACTGATTATAGTGGATTCAGAACCACTTTAGTCATTCAACTAATATCCATCAGTTTATATCATTTTTCTAAGATATATCCTAAGAATCCCTTTGGTATTCTCTGCTCGTCAGTACTATTAAACGTGTGTTTCATCGACTAACAGTCTATTCCATCGCGCTTCGAAGTAAGTATAATTTGTACCATGCTACTATTCTATTTTTCACTACAGGCATTTCAATTTGGTCAACCATTTCTCTCGTTAGGCTCAAGACTTGATTAGTAGTGTGACTATTGTACACCCTGCCACAAAAGTAATTCCCCCTAAGTTCGCTAATTCCATTACTTGGGGTGCAGGTCATTTGCAGTTGTGAGAACGCCTAGACAAATTCAACCCAACTTACAGGTAATTTTTTCTCGGCACTGACAGCAGTTGGTAGTCCTGATTCAGGTGTTTATGCGAGTAAAATTGTAAAGTAGGGTACTAACGAAACATTTCCCCATTCTGAGATCAATATCTCTGGTTCAGAGCGTGTTGTCCAATGAACATCATATGTTAATCTCACTTTTGCTGTGTATGTAATGTATTTTTTTCATTATGCAATGTATAATAAAAGAAATAAAAACACTGATCACATACGAATCGGAAAATGCTTGAAAGTATCTGAAAACATTAAATCTAGAACAACTACTGGAAACAACTTTGTAAATGATTGCCTCCATTAAGAGACCTTCCCCAATTCTTCTCATTCCAACATATTTTTCTTTCTAGGGAATAGAAGATCTTACTTATCACACTGAGTATGAATTAAAATTGAAATTGAAAGAGGAACACTTGAAAAAGTTTCAGCCTTGCCGGGGTTCGAACCCGGGTCTAACAAGCAGAAGTTCAATCTGCTAACCACTCAGCTACCGCGCCACTTAACCTTCTAACAAAACTAATGCCTAGTTAAAATCGTTTCATGGAAAAATATAAACAAGATACTCAAATATAACAAAAACAACAAATATAAACAAAATATAAATAAAAATAAAAATATGAAAAATAAGCAACTTGTGTGAGTGTCTTAATTACTTACTCGAGATTTCCTTGCCTAACTCAAAAACTAGTTATATACACGTTGCTCAATGAAGAAAGTATCACGAAATGTTCTTCAAGTTGAGCCTACGTCATCGGCAGAGCCATAACTTGTGGGCGGGCAACTGCCCCCAGAGAAGCTCCATGCCGTTCGAGGGGGCCCATTTTCAGACAAACTTTTCTTACTCCATATACAATAGGAACATTAACCCGCGTCAGGTACCATGGGGTCAATTTTGACCCCAAAGACTTATACTAACAAATATCCTTCATTAGGTAAACCCGAGCACAAGTCTGTAGTAAGCATAATTCCTGTCTGAAACCAAAGTGAAAATACAAAAAAAAAACAAACAAAGGCTAGAAGCAATTTCGAATGTATTAAAAGTTACAGCACTGTGAAGAACGTGAAGAACACTGGGGTCAATTTTGACCCCATGGTACCTGACGCGGGTTAAATTAGAAATGAAGCGTCAAATAGGGTCGCTACATTACATAAACAAAACAGCATACAAAAGGTAAATAGTACAAAAATGAGTCGTGGACCCATTTGAATAATATTTATTTGTATGTCTTCGAGATTTATGAATATTGTCTCCTTAATAATTTTACATGTATGGAATGGGCCGAGAGAATAACTAACGGAACCATAGACCTTGCCGTGCGGGAGGGCCCACAGGCTCCGGTGTGCCCATAAAGGTAAAGTTGGAGAGAGGGACCCAATAATTAGAAATCAACTTCTTCTAGGGCCCCAAATAAGCTTATTAATACTGGTCCCCCAGAAAAGAGTTGAGTTGATTTTGAGTTTAACGTCCCGTTCAGCAGCTAGGCTATATGAAAAGCGGATCTACTGATTAATCCTCCACATGAGCTCCGCAGGGAATCCAAACCACATGAGCTCCGCAGGGAATTGAACCCGGGTCTCCCAGGCCAAACTCACCCAGAAAAGAATCTAAGTTACGGGGATGGTCATCATTTGCAGGGACGATCCCGATATACATTTCATTTCGTCTTTATCATAACCTCTAATTTCCAAAGAAGAAAAACGTCAGAAATTATTTTCACATTCTTTAAATTGTATCAACACGTGTACAAATATAAATGAGGAGTTTGTGGCACTAGCCGAGTGATCCCGTGCGTTCCACTTCTGATCATGAGGCGCACTCCACTACAAGTTCGAATTCCTCTGTAGAGCAAGGTCGGAATTGTCCTCAGTATTTCTGTGTCCGTGTTCTTGTAGTGTTTGGAATACGTCGAAAGGACACGAGGTGCCAATGTCGAATAATACTCAGGTTGGGGCAATTTCTTTTTTAAAAAATGTGAAAGCAGGTAAGGCTCAATGCAGCTACTTCGGTTCAAATCCCGTCTTGTTAATTAGTATTTTTTTCTGTATGGGAAGAAAATGTTTATGTAATTGCTATTCTAATTATGTTATTCCTTTATTATTATTATTATTATTATTATTATTATTATTATTATTATTATTATTATTATTATTATTATTATTATTATTATTATTATTATTATTATTACCACAATGGAAAGAAAACGTAACATGGTCGCAGGCATTTTTAGGAACAGAAAAGATAGAGAGTATGTCAGATGTTTCTTAGGTTTACACATGAACACAATAATATTATTACGTTTACGGATTTACAGATAAAAATTATCATTTGATCAGAACCAGAAATGGAATATCAAGTTTTGTTAGCTGATAACAGTAATGCATTTTGTTTCGCCCTTCTTCTAGGTAGAAAGGTGGTGTGACAGCTTAAATAGGATCATTTTCGTGACTAGCGATCCCTGCTGTAAGTTCGAACACTATTAGCAATTTGTGCACATCTACGAAGAATTCTTTGGAACTTATTTTTGGACCGTACTACAAGAGTAATGACGTGTTTAGGACTTATGTGTTCATCAATTCTTGTCCAAACACGTTACTTACCAGACAGTTATGAATGAAGTTGATACAGATGACGTAATTTTGTATTGTTGGCGTTTCACCTGTGAAGGAAGTTATCTCAACTCTTGGACCCAGAGAAATTGAATATTTTTCATGTTAGTATACATCAGAACTATCCCTTTTATAGATTGTAAAAATTTACGGAATTGCCACACCCGCAATCGAACTCGCGTCCCCAACATTACGATTCTAACGCTTAAGCAACTATTCTACGACATCACTGTTCTGAGAGAAGGAAAAAGTGGAGCTGTAGTGAATTCAGTAATTACACACTTTTACGATTCCAGTGTGATAATGCTGAAATTTTCTGATTTCAGTCATGATAAAATAGTAAAGTATTATGCAGAGATAATAGTCCAGAGAAGTGAACTTTAAATTGACAACTCATATGTACGGAGGCACTGCCATATGCTCTCCTCGGGCCCTGACTTTTCACGGCACGGCATTGAACAGATAATTATATTGATTGGAATTTGGTATTTCATTCCACTGGATTATTTTTTAAAGTTAATTAATTTAACGAAACTTCCTCAGTACCTTGTTTCTTATTTTTACGCGTTTTACTCACTTTTACAGTTTTTCCACTAACTCTTTAAGAAGAGGGACAAAAACACAGAAACATGGAGGACAGTAAAAATTACAAACACTATTCCCGCGATCTTCCCTTGCGTGAAGTAAAACAATAAAATATGGTGAACATGCAATTTTTGGTCTTCCATTTTCTATGTGGTGTCAAATCCAGAGTTGGAGTGGGTCAGTGGGTCGTGGGTGAACAGCATGTGATCCACTGCCACCCATCATCCACCGTGACCCACTGCAACGCACAACCTACAATGATCCACCACTCACTATGACGCAGTCTGACCCACCGACCCTCTCTGGTCACTGCATTGTAGACAGCATTTTCTGACACGACAAAACGCCGATGAAGCACAAAATTACTCCCACATCCCACAACATATGTTAAATTGCCTGTATGTGTGATTTGTTTACATTAAGGTGAGTTAAAAAGTACCAGAAAAGTAACCCGGAGGAGGCTCGAACCACCAACCTTATGATTACTGGACGAGTGTTCTTCCGACTTCGCCATGAAGGAGACATCACTTGTAAAGGGATAAATCGTTGAGATCGTTTTAATTTGGTCAATCAGAGTGCTCTTTTAACCGTATATATGAGACAATAACTGTTTGTGATAAGATAAAATGCGTTCGCTATGTAATTTTTTAATAAAACGACGCGTGTCTATTTACTGTATTTCATAGTTCTCTCATACTTAGTATCTAATGATCGACGACAGTTGTCATCTAAATTCATACAATTATCGCACTCAGATTTTTCACTTCACGATGTTGATGCAGAGGATATTCTTGACCCCTATAGCTCACTTTATGAAAAATTCGTCAGGAAAATATAATATATAATAATAACCGCATGCACATGACTGGCGGTAGTTCGTGTTGGTCCCTTCGCAATTCTCCGCGACGAATCGAAGGAGCATGGACCAAAACGAAGTCCTCGCTGCGACGCGGTGGTACCTTCAACACCCCGACGCGAGATATATGTTTTGACTCGACGAAACCCTGCCGGAAGTGGGACACTAGCGGCAATCCTTCAACTCGTCTCTATATTGAAAATTTACGTTTACCCGCAAGTGGGCAACTAGGTGTTGGCGACGTTTACAGCATGGGGTAGGTCACTGTTTCATATAGTCTCGCTGCTGAAAGAGACGTTAAACTCAAAATCAACACAACTCAACTCAAAAAATACAGTGCTTCGCATCATATATTTATATATGCTTACCATGCGCTTTATAATAATTGCTAACAGCTTGTTTATTATACGGAGCGCTTAGAGCACAGGGCAATCAAAACACAATGTTGTGAGAAAAATAGACATAACATTTGTAATGTAAGCTTCTGTATGTTGGTCTACGTACCTTGATTTGGGAGTTTCAAATTTCATCCGCTTTTCCACTGAGAAGTATTGATAATTCAAGAAGGAAATAATTAGAACATGATAACTTAATTGAAATTCATCATAGGTTTGCCCATGACAAACACTTTACCATTTTATATCATAAAGGTCAGATCCATCATAGAGGTGCTTGAGGGATTGACTGTAGAAATTCAAACTCCGATTAGTTAGAATTTGACAACCTAGTTTTATTACAAGTATAAACTCTTTAGTCGGTAGAAAAGAGGACGCGAATCATGTGTCAGAGTTGATGACGATGTGTTTTGTGGGTCAGTGGTTTATGGTTGGTGGTGGGTCGGAGTGGGTCACGATGGGTAGTGGGTCAGAGTGGGCCAAGGTGGGTGCTGGATCATGGATCAGAGTGGGTCGTGGTGGGTGGTGGGTCAAGTTTTTATTGACCCACGCCATCTCTGATCAAATCTGTAAAACCAAACGAAACAAAGAGCAATACTACTACACAAAACGCTCAACATCTTAGCTATTCATGACCAACTATTGCATGATCCGAATAACTCTAGTATATCCACAAACTATCATTTGTCATATTTTACTGAAATACGTAATGACTTTTCTGACAATCTGAACTTGGAAATTTTGTTAATACGCAAAGTTCATTGATCTCATAAGTTATTCACTTATTCTCTTATGATCTTTCACAACCTTTAAGGTACTTCCTGTAGATATAGAAAGGTAAAATGTAGTATCAAGGCTTGGTGTAGCGTGCAAGTAAACCAATAAAAAGCAACAGGATCACATTTCCCTCCTCCAAACCCTCTGAAGTAGTGTGTTGATTATTCAACAAAAAGACTTGAAATCCAATCAGAAAATTCATAAAATATAAAATATGTAGCCAAGTCTCGACTTTGCAACAACAATAATAATAATAATGATAATAATAATAATAAGTAGAAGTAGTAGCGGTAGTAGTAGTGGCATCATTGAAAATAATTATATTGTTTACGGAGGATACTTCAAGAAAGTACTTAAAACTACACATACCATTTTCTTCGTTTTGACACTACTCGCATCGAAACGCGAGTCAAATTCGATTCAAGTTGAAGGAAATTTTTCGAGTTGAGTTCTCGAGTTAAACTCAAAGATGTCTGTTTTGAGTCGAGTCGAGTTTGAGTGAAAACTCGCTCGAACTCGCTCGTGCCCACCCCTACAATTCTTCTTTACCTTTTAGTTTCCAAACAAAATATTTTCACATTCTTTGAATTATATCAACACGTCTAGAAATAGTGTTTGCTATGATTATCTAACCTAACTAGTAGTTTATTTTCTTATCTTTGTCTGAGGAATTGATGGCAAAGTGTGAGAGTAGAGAACTAACATTACAGTAACTCAGGTTCGAATCCCGTTGTGCCATTTATTATTGTTTCTTGATTGGAAATTCTTTACATTCATATATTTTCTCTGTTTGTTTCATATTCTTACCCACGACTCAGGACATCTCTTTTTAAGATGTTTTCAATTCATTCATAACAATTTACTTGTTGCACGCTTTTGTATTTAGAAATTTTAAGAATACTTAAGAACCAAAACGTATTTAGCCCACCTGGGGTCCGTTCGGACCCCATGGTTTTTTATGCGTCCATATGCGCAGATAGATAAATAAAGCTTTCTAATTGGTAGTTCCTAACAGCGACAACATAAATAAAAGTATATATTTATTCCTTTGACAAGTGAGTTTTGTTGTTTTAAAAATTGTCAGAAGATGGCAGCACGATCTTTATGTTATTATTCTATTAAAATTTGGATACCTTGCTGGATGTTACTATACACATATTTTTGAAACACATAAATTCTCTTTAACAAAAAGTGTACTTCCTGTATAATATTTGTGAGAAAATTGTTGAATTTTATTTGTACTTCAAAGTTGCCGGAGAATATTACTACTCAAATATACACTAAATGATGCGTTTCAGGTCAAAAGTACGTTGAGAAAGTTTTGGTCTTTAGTGCCCGACTGCCTAAAAAAAGCGATCTGTGGATGTTAGAAGTAAAAATAACTAACGAAACAACTGAGGTTGAATCGGACGTCAGCCATTACGAGAATATACGCGAATTGTCTGAGGAAGAGAAAGGAGACTAAACTACCTGTGGCTTCAATGAATGTAGCGTGGACCTGTTTTCTGATTATGACCCCCACAGCGTTCTAGCCAAATTTGAGACATGTCAACAGAGCACGGTACAAAAACTACAGAATTTGCAGCTCGACTTGGAAGAATATCAAATGTACAGGACCCTCCAGAACACCAGACGTTGACAGAAAATGTCGTCAAGGAATTCAAACCAGCGGAATTAGATATTCAGAATGAACTACGTCCCTTCCAAGCTTTCTAACTCCAGAATCAGCAAATATGATTGTGCAGGAAACAGAAGCTCGAATCTATGTTGAGAAAGTAAAGGAGCAAAACTCAGAAAACAACCGAAACGAAATATATGCTTTCATAGACTTCATTATTTTGGCCATATTGCCAATATCGGCAGAAAAAGGGTTGAATTAATTGCGGCCAAGTGAAAATGGACGTCCAATATTCCAAGCAACGAGGTTGCTGAATCGTTTCTACTGTCTCCTTAGCTTTTGTTGATTTCATAATATTCAAACTAGTCAAGAGAAACCAGAAACAGACAAGATAGCATTCCGTGTACTCTGGGAAATATTCATTCTGAATTTCCATGACTTGTACAAATCTGAAAATTTGTAAGCTATGGATCAATAACTGGTACCTACATGTGCAAGATTTTTTTTTGTATGTTTATATTCTAAGTAAGACCGGGAAATACGGTATAAGAATTTACTGTGTATGCAATACTGAAACATCATAATCATTCAAAGACAAAATATATCTTTATCCGCACGTAGGGCATGAACGAGGCAATGTAAAAGACCTGGTGAAGTGACTTGTAAAGCAATGGTTATATAAGCAAGGAAATATAAGCATGGAAATCTATTTCAGAAGCACCGTGATTGCCGAGAATTGTGCCTTCAGATAACAACAGTTGTTGGTACAATGAGAAGGAGCAAAAGGGATATCCATACGGAAATGTTTGAAAGTCGTGAGCGATCAGAAGATACGTAGAAATAAAGAAAATGTAGTATTTAGATAATTTCAGTAGAATGTATCGTAGTACACAAATGTTGCACAATATATAAATATATATTTGTGTATGTGTGTGTGGGTAGTAAAGTAAAGATCCCTAAGCAGGAGAATATATATATATATATATATATATATATATATATATATATATATATATATATATATATATATATATATATATATATATATATATATATATACTGTGCTTATTTTTACTATATTATAGTAAATAAAACTAAGGAACTGTATTTAACAATATAATAAAAATAAAACCTAATAAAAGGTGCCTACTAAAAACGTTATTGGTTTGGTGACCCCAGGTTGGCATTAACGTAATCTCTGAAAGGTTGGCGTTATAAGGTTAATATTTTATGAATTTTCTGATTGGATTTCACGTCTTTTTGTTGAATAATCAACACACTCCATTGAAGGGGACTTGGTGGAGGGAAATATCATCCTGTTGCTTTTCATTCGTTTACTTGCATGCTATACCAAGCCTGTATACTACATTTAACTTTCTATATCTACGGGAAGTACTTTAAAGGTTGTGATGATAATAACAGAGTAACTGCTGAGGTCAATGAACTTTGTGTATTATCAACATTTAAAGTATCAGGTTGTCGGAAGAGTCATGACGTATTTCGGTAAAATATTAAAAATGATGATTTGCGGATATAGTGGAGTTATTCGGATCATGCAATAGTTATGTCATGAATAGCTAAGATGTTGAGCGTTTTGTGTAGCAGTATTGCTCTTTTTTTGTTTTGGTTTTACAAATTTGACAACATATAGAAGATGAAAGACCAAAAATTGCATATTCTCCATATTTTATTGTTTTACTTCAGGCAAGGGAAGAACGTGCAAATAGTGTTTGTGATTTTTACTGTCCTTCATGTTTCTGTGCCTTTGTACCTCTTCTTAACGAGTTAGTGGAAAAACTGGAAAAGTGAGTAAAACGCGTAAAAATAAGAAACAAGGTACTGCGGAAGGTTCGTTAAATTAATTAACTTAAAAAAATAATCCAGTGCCCTGAAACACCATATTCCATTCAATATAAGTATCGGTCCAATGCCGTGCCGTGAGAAATCAGGGCCCCTAGACGAGAGCATATGGCAGTGCCTCCGTACATATGAGTTATCAATTTAAATTTGACTCCTCTGGGCTATTCTTTCTACATAATACTTTACTATTTTATCATGACTGAAATCAGAAAATTTCAGCATTATTACACTGGAATCGTAAAAGTGTGTAATTACTGAATTCACTACAGCTCCGTGTTTTCGTTCTCCCCAAGCAGTGATGTCTTAGAGTAGTGGCTTAAGCGTTAGTCTCGTAATGTTGGGAACGCGAGTTCGATTCCGGGTGTGGCAATTCCGTAAATGCCAACAATACAAAATTACGTCATCCGTATCAACTTCATTTATAACTGCCTGGCAAGTAACGTGTTTGGACAAGAATTAATGAATACAGAAGTGCTAAACACGTCCTTACTGCTGTAGTATGGACCAAAAATGAGTTCCAAGGAATTGTTCGTAGCTGTGCACAAATTGCAAATTGAGATCGAACTTACAACGCTAGTCACGGGAATGATCCTATTTAAGTTGTCACATCACCTTTCTACCTAGAAGAAGGGCGAAACAAAATGCATTGCTGTTATCAGCTAACAAATCTTTATATTCCATTTGTTGTTCTCATGAAATGATAATTCTGTCTGTAAATCCATAAACGTAATAATATTATTGCGTGCATGTGTAAACCTAAGAAACATCTGACATACTCTATATCTTTTCTGTTCCTAAGAATACCTTCGACTACGTTACTTTTCTTCCCTTCTTAATAATAATAATAATAATAATAATAATAATAATAATAATAATAATAATAATAATAAATAACAACAGCAATTACATAACATCATCTTCCCATTCAGAAAATTTAATAATTGTCACGACGGGATTTGAACCCAGGCAACTGCAATGGGAGTTTCCTGCTTTCACAATTTCTTTTAAACAAATTGCCCTAACCGGAGTATTATTCGCCACTTGCAACTCATGTCCTTTCGACGTATTCCAAACACTACGGGAACACGATCACAGAAATACTGTGGACAGTTAAAATCCCGACCTTGCTCCTCAGAGGAATTTGAACCCCTAGTAGATTGCGCCACATGATCAGCAGCCTCATGATCACGTGGCCACAATTTGCCACAAACTTCTCATATGAACATAAGAAAATAAACTAGTAGTTATGGAACATAAACATAGAACTGTCTATTTCTACACGTGTTGATGCAATTTAAAGAATGTGAAAATAATTTATGTCGTCTTTTCTTCCTTGTAATTTAGAAGTTATGTAAAAGACGAAATGTAATGTAAATCGGTACAATCCCTGCAACCTATGATCGGCGCCGTAACTTAGATTTGTCTGAGGGGGGCAAGCATTAATAAGCTTATTTATTCCCCCTAGAAAAGTTTGGTCTTCTGATTCTTGGGTCCTCTCTTTCCAACTTTCTCTTAATCTTTATGAGCCTCCCGGAGCCTGTGGGCCCTCCCGCGCGGCAAGGTCTGCGTTTCCGTTAGTTATTCTCTCGGCCCATTCCATACATGACAAAATTATGAAGGGGATAATATTCATAAATCTCAAAGCCATACGAATTAATATTATTTCTAGAGCTCCAAATAGTATACATTTTTTACTGAAATGGTTCCAAGACTCATTTTTGTTCTATTTACCTTTTGTGTGCTCTTTTGTCTATGTATTTGATGTTTCATTTTCAATTTCATGTTCCTATCGTATATGGAGTAAGACAATTTTGTCTGACAATGGGCCTCCTCGAACTGCCGGGAGCTTCCCTGGGGACGGCAGTTGCCCTCTGCCACCACAAGTTATTGCTCTGCCAATTTCGTAGCCTCAACGTGAAGAACGTTTCGTGATATTTTCCTCATTGAGGAACGTGTATATAACATATTTTTGAGTTAATCAAGGAAATCTCGAGTAAGTCATTAAGACACTCACACAAGTTACTTATGTGTTATTTTTATTTTTATTTATATTTTATTTATATTTGTTTGTTTTTGTTATACTTGAGTATCTTGTTAATATTTTTTATGAAACGATTTTAACTCGGTGTTAGTTTGGGCGGAACTTTAAATGGAGTGGTGGGTGAGAGGTTAGCGAATTGAACTTCTATTTGGTGGATCCGGTTTTGAGTCCCGGCCAGGCTGATGCTTTTTCAAGTTTTCTTGTTTCAATTTCAATTTCAACGCATACTCAGTATGATAAGCAAGACCTTCTGTCCTCCAGAAAGAAGAACATGTTGAAATGAGAAGAATTGAAGAAGGTCTCTCAGTGAAGGCAATTATTTACAAAGTTATTTCCAGCAATTGTTCTAGATTTGATATTTTCAGCTACTTTCAAGCATTTTCTGATTCGTATGTGATCAGTGTTTTTATTTCCTTAATTATACATTATATAATGAAAAAATACATTACATACACAGCAAAAGTGAGATTAACGTATGATGTTCATTGGACAACACGCTCTGAACCAGAGATATTGATCTCAGAATGGAGCAATGTTTCGTGCGTCATCTACTCACAATTTTACTTTCATACAGACTTGACGCAGTGCTACCAACTGCTGTCAGTGCAGAGAAAAGTTACGTGTAAGTTGGGTTGCATCTGTCTAGGCGTTCTCACAACCGCAAATGACCTGGACCCCAAGTAATGGAATTAGAGCGCTTTAGGGGGAGGATTCCTTTTGTGGTTGGGTGTACATCAAGTGACTACTACTACATTAGTTAAAACACTGCAACTGCTCGCATGACCGCGTTTCACAACAAAAATATAACTCGCATAGTTTTTATATGTTCCTGTGGGTGTGTGAGCTCTTAACTCTGAAGTGAAAACAGATATGTAAACTTCGGTTACGGAAATTGATTCAGGAGTAAGTTCAAATGCTATTTGGTACCCCACATGACCCCCTTGCTTTTTATCATTTCTGACTGCCGATTCAATATGGCGCCTTTCAAGATGGGATCATGCACTGGAAGTACTATCGCATATAGATGCTCTATCTTGGTTAATTGATGATGATAATTGTCTTCTAGAGGACAAACTGTTACAATAGTGAAGTCAGATCTACCAAAACCTTTCTCGTTTTTGGACATTGCGTACTGAATTTCAAGGTGGCGTCGATGTAGCAGCTTAACGAAGTATTTGTGCATTGAGTGAGTATTACTACGTTGATTAGCAACTCGAACTGAATCTTGTCACTAATTTTCATCAAAATTCAACTCTCACGGTTTATGGACTTTGCTCGTTAGTTACAAAATTTTTCTGATATAATAGCGAACTAAAGTACATGTATTGCATGGTAGAAAACATGAATGCAGATAGAATTGTTTAGCATGGCTTTGTTTCGGGGGTATTGCATGTGCAACTACCTTGATGAATACCACTCGACTTGACTGCTACTTCCCAAAAAGTGTGCGTTAGAGAGTTATCAAAGAGCACGCACGTGTTTTAGGACAATTTCTTTCAGAGTGTGTTTGTAGCGGCATTCAGAATACAGACTATGTGGTTCTTCTCAACAATTAGTCTAAAAACGTGGAGTGTAATGGGATGTTTGAATTGATTATAAAATTATTTGCAATTGTTTGTCTTCGATTCAAGCACCAACTGTTAATCTTCTATAAGAAATATTTTCAATTTACAGAATTTCTTGAATTACAATTATGATTATGATGTGGCTTCTGCCCGAAGGTAGGTTTTAGTCCGAAGGTACCCGGGCAAGGTGAATCCATAAAAGTTTAAATTTGTCTTTAATGGTACCATGATGACGTTCTAAGTAGTGAGTAAATGAAGGAAGGAGATGGTCAAGATCAAGATCCTGGAAGTGTTCCGAAAGAAGATGCTGAGCGAAACACGGCTCCGATTAGCATGGACCTATGAAATCGCAACTTGAAGCACGTCTGTTCATCTGAGACACATAATTACTCTTTCGAAATTAAAAAAACGACAAACTGCACATACCAATGTTGATCTGAAGTTCTTACTAATTCTCCATTTCACAAGGTCATTCAGAGCATTCGAATCAAAGTAAATGTTAAGTGAAAAAGAAAACTCTTTGTTCATCCTAATGAACCATTTACTTCAATAACATTCCAAACCAAGGATGAACAATTGTAAAACTGTAGCTATAATTGTCTTCTAGAGGACAAACTGTTACAATATTGTCAATATCTGTTCACCTGTTACGATGATCTTGTTGTCTATAGGTATATTATGTATAAGTACACACACTTATATTTATATTCTAATATTAGATATTTCTATTGTTTAGAATTATAAAAAATCTTATCTATTTTATGTATCTCACTTTGTACACAGTGACATTTTGCTGTTGTACTTACGTACGGTACCTAACAATGAATTAGATACTGAAAACTGGTGTTGAGTAGAAATTATTTTATAATCTTTTGTAGCAGATTGCTATTCTTGGTTCTCTGCCTCTACATATATATATATATATATATATATATATATATATATATATATATATATATATATATATATATATATATTATTCCCAGATGGGCTGTTGTGTCTGTTTTCAGGTTCAAAATACCACTTGAAGAGCACAACACAAAGCATTTATCCTCAGCTATGTGCACATATATAAATACATTACATTTTTAAATTTCACAATATATAAGTGATCAAAATTACGAATGCAGGAAAAAATTACATACTCTTTGTAAACTTTGCTTAAACTTTTAGCCAGCACATTATCAGGGCAAACGATAGCAGATTTAGACGGTATTTTCCATTCCAGATAATTCCGTTCCAAGGTTACCACAGTTGGATTCTCTTGAAACTTTCTCCAAGACATGAGCACTAGCATAACAAACATTGTAATTCCAATAACAAGAAGAGCAATCCACATTAACCTGGTGAAAGAGACACATGATTACTTATTTAACTAATATATTCATTGTATCGTTTAACTAAATGTACGTAGCATACAATATAACGCTCGAGCTTCAACCAATAACCTATTAAACAGTTATTCCTAATTTGAATCTGTATATACTCGTATTCTGCATCTTTCATTCTCAGTGATCGCAGTAAGGAAAGAAGGATTGAAAAGCTAAACTCCGCTCACTGTCCAAGATGTGTGGGCAAGCAAATGAGACCTTCGATAGAGATTATATTTTATACACATTAGTGTGGATTGATGACTACACGTAGACTCCCGACACTTCTTAACACTTAGGGACGCCTCTACTAGATCTAAATGCTATTATGAATGGCAGTGTTAATTTCCAACATTTTAAATGAATTACAATGCCTACATTAGTTCCGAACTTAAAATTAGAAACGCCGGACTCAAGCTTCGAATGAGAATGGACGCAACATTCTGAGATTGTTCGTCCAAAATTCTGCGAGTAGAATGTTATCTGCAGTGAAAGTGATGTGTTTTGCAATGCATCAGTGCTTAGCAAAATATTCAAGTAAATAAAAAATAAATATAAACTTGAAAATACGCGAACAATACACTGTTTAAGGAAGATTGAATTTATTGAGTTATGAACAAGCTACTTCTTCCATATTATCTTACATAATGTCTAGATAACTACGATACTTAATATAACAATAATATAACATAAAGTAATGTGATATATGATGAGAATATATATAAAATGATGGACTTTTAACAAGGATAATCAGTTAGTACACATGCGTGATCACGGCGTTGATCTTTAGTGGAAATCTGCCTTTATTGGTATAAACAGTATGAATCCAGACTCAAATTGTTCGAGGGGGGCGCGGTGGCTCAGTGGTAGCGCGTTCACCTCTGGTGCTTGGGGTCCCGGGTTCGATCCCAGCCCCCGCCAAGTGAACTTTGTGGTGGACAAACACCGTGCTCGTGGGTTTTCTCGGGGTTCTCCCGTTTCCTCCCATTTTCTTCATTCCACCATTTCACTCATCTCTCATTATCACCGTCTCCTTTAGCCTAACCGGCATAACCGTGGGACGTAAAACTCAAAGATTTCATTTCATTTCATTTCAAATTGTTCGACAAAATAGACAAAATGAAAAATGTTTTCATTATTCTAGTATTCTCTACAATTTATATGCTGTATGGTTTCCTAATCACTACTTCTATAATCTTTCCCATATTGATAACTTCATTGCTTTGTTGCACATAACGCATTATTTGCAGGAGTTTGGACAAACAATCTCGGCATGTTAGAATCATTTGCTCTCGCATCTTTTAGTCGATCTTTGCAGTTCCCTTCTAAGTACTAGTGGAAGCACTGCAATTCATTTATATGTGTTGTTAATCTGCATTTCAACTCACATACAGTAGTGTCTTCCCTTTAAGAACAGTTCTATTCTGTCAAACAGTTATTTCATAGCAATTCTTTAGGTGTCCGCTAGGAGCAAAAGAGAATGTTACAATATTACTCATCGGCCGTAAGAAATAAGTGCTGAAGATAGTGTAACATAGTATGTAAAAGCCAGCAAAGGCGACCCCGTAAATCGCATTTTCCGGGTGGCAGTAATTTTAGAGGCCTCCGTAACCGATCGCTTTTGTACTGTGATAATTAGAAGATATCTCTAAAAACATGTTACAAAAATTTTAACGATGAGAACCAGGAGAGTTTTGCGATTGAGAGTTCAAGGCCAATTTCTTACCACTGCATACCTATAACTCTTTCCTTGTTATGTGTTATAATTCCCCAGCAGTCACACGCTTAGACTTGCATACCCACACTTCATATACAAGAACAAGGTGAAATTATTCAGTAGTATTGCAGAAGTATTGTATTCAGTAGTATATATAATCAGTGAACACCAAGTGTCTCGTATAAATAAACAGACATACGTGTTTGAACACCATTAAAAGCAAGCAGACCCTGGATATCATCGTCAACTAACGGAACATGAAGAGAATTACTTCGACACCCCTTCATAACCTCCGTCTTTGAAGACTAGCTATGTAATATAAGCGGATGCTCCAAAGCAGAAGACACCTGTTTAAAACTGGCCAATCTTTACCTAATATTTCTACCTACAACGGCCAAGAAATATTTCATTCTCATACATGATGTAACGGACGGGAGAGACTCTTCTAACTCAACCTCTGGGGTGTAATGGACAAGAGGTACTCCTTACTCTCACAAGTAAACCTTACGTTTGGGTGAATCGAGTTGCTGACTGAGACACACATGAAAAAGTAGTACTAAATGTGATTAGTATTTCAGTGAAGTTTTAGGTGCGAAGCTCCAGGGGTTTAGGAGATACAGCTACCAGAACATCACATGGAAGTACAGAATAGTCTTCATACAGTTGGAGGTAAAAGCTCTGTAAGACCTCTTGTAACGACAAAAGGTGCATAACAAATATATGGGTACATATTAGGACTAGGGGGAAGTCATATAGTAAGGGTATATCTGACGGCGGCCATCTTGAAATCCGCCATTTTGAATCAAGCTTAAGTTTTTAAAATAGGAATAGGGTCATGTGATACATGATTTAAGACTCAAATTTAATCAGAAGAACAATGGTGACGTTAATTTTGATTTACGCGCAATTGGTAAAAAGTTACAGGGAAATTAAATATTGTTGCAGCATATGTATTAGTTCTTTACCCCACCTTGTAAATTTTGTTTTAATGATAATAATTAAATAAAAAGCAGGTGGATAAATATTAGGTCTATGGTAAGAGTTGCATTGATGGCGGCCATGTTCAAATCATCCATTTTGAATCAGACAAAAGTTTTAAACAAAACGCATAACAGTGAGACCTTATTAATAGCAAATTTTACCATAACCATTTTTAACAATTTTTGCTTTATCATTAACCAGCACAAAGTTAAATGGATCGCTTCTTACGACTACTGCTTTGACGGAATTGTTAACGACAAATGTGTCAAGTGTAACTCGATTGCCTGTGTCAGGTGTGCTCACTGTGAGCAGAGCATTTGTGCAAGTCATGCACTCTTTTCTGAATTACATATTGATTGTACTAATTGAGGACTTTTCTGGAAAACACCAAAGACCCAAGTTCAATTATGACTCAGTTCCACTTTGGTCATTTTTATTTAAATTAGCAACTTGTTTATGCGATAACAAATGCTGGTTAATGATAAAGCAAAAATGGTTATACCGTTGGATTTATGGTAAAATTTGCTATTAATAAGGTGTCACTGTTACGCGTTTTGTTTAAAACTTTTGTCTGATTCAAAATGACGGATTTAACAAAGCCGTCAACAAGGCAACTCTTACCATAGACCTAATATTTATCCATCTGCTTTTTATTTAATTATTATCATTAAAACAAAATTTACAAGGTGGGGTAAAGGACTAATACATATGCAGCAACAATATTTAATTTCCCTGTAACTTTTTACCAATTGCGCGAAAATCAAAATTAACATCACCATTGTTCTTCTGATTAAATTTGAGTCTTAAATCATGTATCACATGACCCTATTCCTATTTTAAAAACTTAACCTTAATTCAAAATGGCGGATTTCAAGATGGCCGCCGTCAGGTATACCCTTACTATATGACTTCCCCCTAGTCCTAATATGTACCCATATATTTGTTATGCACCTTTTGTCGTTACAAGAGGTCTTACAGAGCTTTTACCTCCAACTGTATGAAGACTATTCTGTACTTTCATGTGATGTTCTGGTAGCTGTATCTCCTAAACCCCTGGAGCTTCGCACCTAAAACTTCACTGAAATACTGACCACATTTAGTACTACTTTCTCATATGTGTCTCAGTCAGCAACTCGATTCACCCAAACGTAAGGTTTACTTGTCAGTGCTACAACAGGCAGGAGGTTTCCCAGACCCAGATGATAAGCGCGGAGTGATTCTCAACCTCAACTTCCGTGCTGGAATGGGTAGGAGGTTGTAGTTAGTTGGCTTTACTTTACCTTACAAGTAAATTTATGAATGGAAATAAGGGTATTTTATACTTTTCATGATCAGGTTTCTAGACGTTGCAAAATTCACGAATCTAATGCTGCTGTAATTAATGTTCTTGTGCACTTTCATTCCCTATAATCTGTTTGAAAATATCATCTTATTCTACCTTGGCGTTGAATTCCCCTAATAAAAATTTTTGTATGACATCGTGGGATTATTCTTAACTTCTCTTTGAGAATGCACATTTAGAACAAAAATATCGCACCACTGACTGTGAAGAGTAATAAAAGAGAATCTATGATAAACAAACTCCCGGGTTAATATTATTTTTCTATCCTTAGATCTCGTACTTACGAGAAATATCTAGAGTATTCACTACAGCTTTTGAGAATTAATATACGAAGTGTAAAGCATGTTCTATGTTTTAATCTTTGTCCTTTTTATCAATAGATCTACCATTAGAATAATTAATAATATTAATATCAAGTCAACATTCTATAATAATCATAGAACAAGTTTATGAAATACCAATCATAAAATCGGTTGTTAAATACTAGTTATAGAACCAATTCTTAAATATTAAACATAAAACCTGTTGTTAAATTCTAAAGTTATAAAATTGGTTGTTAAATTCTGATGGTAGAACTAGTTGTGAAATATTAATCACAGGACCGGTTGTTGATTGATTTGAGTGTCACCACTGCGTATAAATGAAGGTAAAATGTAAACGTGTTACACATGCCCCTTTCTAAAATATATGAAATGGAAATGGTCAATTTGTAGAATCAGTACTGTATATCCTAACCTTTTTAATTATGATATATTGCACCTAGGCTGCAATACCGCCAAAACTAGAACAAAAAATAAAAATTGAGATTCTTTATTAAAATATACGTTCAGTGTCCCTTTCTTAACACCCGAAGTCAGCCAAAGATTTCCTCAGTACTTTGAGATCATATTTGAGCTATATCTTTAATACAGCTCTAATTTTTAATAACACTGAACGTTTTAAACGTTAATATCCCAGAGCTTCAAAATTTCAGTTGTGGTAGTATTCCAGTCGGAGTAGAATAGGTATTTCACATTTAGTAAGACTAGAGTGAAAAAAAAGATCCGTACAAAACCAGTTGGATAACAAATTTTCACCACATTAATTAAAGACTATTTCTAGCCTAACACAAAACCTAAACGATTCTTAACTACTTGTTGAATTTTCGTCGGTGGAATGCACTTACGGCCATGAATTCACTGATATGCAAGGTTATATTGTTTTCAAATGAAGAGGTGTATTAGAATGGATTTTTTACTGCAGATTACATAAATGACCTTCAAACTTGTGTATCACGTCAGTTTTTTTTTTCACAAGTAACGAAAAGGTCAAAATTTGAGAAAAAAAAAACATTTTATTTTTAACCTGTAGACGCCTGCCAGAGAATTCATATCTTGACGTGGTCATCCCTGGTGCCTCTCCTAATCATTGCAGAAATATGAACGACCCTTTGTTGGAAAGCTAATAGAACAAGTATTGCAACGAGCTATGTTTGGTGCATCTGAGCTCCCATTCGTAGAAGAAGAAGAAGAAATTCGAAATATTTGTAAATAAAAAAAGTCATTTTCTTTTAATTTCCGGCCACGCTAGCAACACTGTTAGTTATTCTACGTTGGTAAAAAAGTTAATACGAGTTTCTTACATAGTCACATCAACCATATAGAAAAATGAAAGCCGTAGCTACAGTAGGAAACGAGGAAAAAATCAAAATGCAATCACCGTTTATAAAATTTGTTGGTTCGTAAACATTCACGTTGTTAACCCTGACGCATCCTAATTGTCACAGAGTCATGATCGACACATTGTTGGAAACGAAATAGAGCAGGAAATCCAACGAGGTATGTTTGGTACCCCTGAGCTCCCATTTGTAGAAGAAGAAGAAATTCGAAATATTTGTAAAAAAAAAAGGAATTTCCGGTCCGCTGACAAACTATTAGTAATCCCACATTGATCAAAAAATTAATACAAGTGCCTTATATAGTAATACCAATCATATAGAAAAATGAAAGCCGTATCTACAATAGCCCTTTGGGGAACTTTTGGTACAATTTGTACCATATCCGTTTTTCATGGCACATTGCGTTATTTCTCTTCTATTTGAGCTTATTCGTCCGTCGTTTTTCAAGTCCAGAGGCATTGTAGAAGACATTACGTATGGTTTCAGACCTTCGTGCGTCGAGACATAGGAGGTGATGACGTCATAAGTCTAAAAGTTATATTTTCGTGTAATACTTTTTGGGGGGTTTATGTAAAGTATTTTTGGCGGGCTAGAAGATTGAAATTTTGCACAAACATGCATCCACCGAGTAGTATTTACCAGATTTTTTTTCAGATTTCTGCGTTAAAAAAGGAAGGGATCCGGAGGGTCAAAAAGTTGAAAAAAGGGATATTTTTACCCAAAAATCCCGTTTTTCCTCATTTTCCCTCCTTAGATACATGATGGAGACAAGTGAAGGTACCGCCTGAGCGGCAGTTCTATTCTGAAGAGAATGATGTGCGACACATGGCCCTAGGGTAATAAGAGAAGTGTCAGGGAATTTTTATCAAAATATACTTATGTATAGGGGAATTTTGGACATTTTCGGTATTATTTTTTTGCGGGCTTATTTTTGCACCTAGAAGATTGAAATTGTGCACAAGCATTCAGTCCACCGAGTAGTATTTACCAGATTTTTTTTCATATTTCTGCGTTAAAACAGGGGGGTACAGAGAGGCTAAACGTTGAAAAAGGGAATTTTTTACCAAAAAATCGCTTTTACGGGATTTTTCCGCCTTAGATACATGGTGGAAACAAGTGAATGGTACCGCCTGAAAGGCAGTTTCATTGTGAAGAGAATGATGGGCAAAACATGACCCTAGGGTAATTAGGAATGTCTCAGGAAACGTTTAAAAATTTCCCTCTGTATACGGGAATATGGGACATTGACGGTATATTTTTTTTGGTTGGCTTACTTTTGTACCTGGAAAATTGGAATTGTGCATAAACATTCAGCCCACCGAGTAGTATTTACCAGATTTTTTTCAGATCTCTGCGTTAAAACAGGGGGTCCAGGGGGGGCTAAAAGTTGAGAAAAGGACATTTAGACCAAAAAAATCCCGTTTTTCATTTTCCCGCCTTAGATACATGATGGAGACACGCGAGCCATACCAACTGAAAGGCAGTTCTATTTTGAAAAGAATGATGGGCGAAACATGACCCTAGGGTAATTAGGGATGTCTCAGGAAATTTTTTACCTCAGATCATGGTGTTTTGCGGTAATTTGGGGCATGGTGGGAATTCCTGATAAAATTTCTCTCGCCCTTAGTATTAAAGATAGAAACTTGAAATTTGGCACACGCATTCAGTATACCAGGTACTATTTATCAGATTTTTTTAAATGGCTACGTGTACACAGGGCCGCTCCAGAGGGGCCCAAAGTACGAGAATAAATTTCCCTCCAAAATTTTCTCTTTGACATCATTTCTCCCGCTCCTGATATATGGTATGAGCATGTAGGTAATATCATTTGAAAGCCAGCTCCATTCTGAAGAGAATGAGGTATGAACCATGATCGTAGGATAAATAGTGACGATGCAGTAGCTGCTTGACTAAAGTCTAAAAAATAGCCCAAAAACCCTAGGTCCCTTAAGGGATAGGAAGGGAGAAACAATACGAAGTGCAATCATCTGTCTAAAATTTATAATTTGGTTTGTATGCAATCACATTGGCAACCCTGGCGTCTCCCCCACTACTAATAGTCACAGAGATATTAATAACACCTTGGTTGGAAAGCTCATAAAACAGGGAATGCAACGAGGTATGCTTTGCACCCATAGTTCAATAAAAATAGAAGAACGGTGAGAAGAAAGAGAAAAAACAAGCTTAACATAAACCTATAGTTTAAAACAAACATACATAACATTCGTCACCGGGCTTCCCTTGAAACTTCCTCTTTTTGGATTTTCTTTGGTGTTCTTTCGTACAATCCCTTTTAACTTCAGAAATAGTCGGCCATCATATGGACATGCCACCTTTATTGTTATCTCTTTTCCATCAGTGTAACCCATTTTGCCCCCAATGTCCTATATATAGGACAGTCACAAAATAAGTCAGTTTGCAACACTGATTAATCAACCCAATGTTGTTCGGTTCTGCGCATTCTCACACAAGTACATGCTTTCTTTCTTCGTCCTGTGTGGAAGATTGGTACATTTTGGAGGGAAATCTGGTATCGTTAGTATCTGGAATTTGGATTATTGATGAACGTTTCTCTTGTCTTCGAAACAGAAAATGGAAAAGGTAGAGAAATCAAAGGTAAGTATTTGTTTTATATTCTTAAAATAGAATTCTTTTTGATACATTAGTTGTTTAAACTCAGAAAATAAAATAGTGTGATAAAAATAGCTTGTTTTTCTAGAGTTATATATATAGGACATCGGCCATTTAGCCTACTGGTTTCAAGGAATTTCAATTTCCGGGTAATATAACAACGAAACTCTATGCACACATAACTTTGTAACGGATTTGCCATTTATTTACGGTAAATGTACAATAGAAAGCTGCGTACAATAGGAATCTGTATCATGTAAACCTTCAGAATGTAGACACTACTGGAAGAATTTAGATAGCTGGTTTACTATATATTTTATATATACATATATATATTTCTTAACTTTAGGTAAGGTAAAATTAGATTTATGTGTTTCAAAATTATAAGTTTACTGATAATGCGACAAAGTTATTTTAGAAAAGTTTGACCCTTGTGCTGAATAAAATGATAGAATTTTTGACATTCTAGGTAGGCGTATTGGGGGTTAGATGAGGTTAGGTCACGCGCACCGCCTCTTGACCCATACTCGTTCCACAACCAACTCAGGCCGTCTAGGCATGTTCTGGAGGTTTATACTTCCATGCCATGCCCCCATCGGCTGTGGGTTTTGTGTGCTTCATCACGGTGGCATTGTCGCGACTGACTATCTGCTTCATTTAAATTTGTTATTACATGTTAGGTTAGGTTTGGTTCTATCTACAGTCCAGATCTGCAGCAACATATCTTTTCTTCTTATTTCAGATCTTCACAACAACACGGGAAATACATCAATACTTAGAAAACTTACCGGAAGAAGATGATGTCAATATTGCATTACTTCCACCAGAGCCTGATTTGGTAAGTAAGGAAGAAACTATTAATGACGAATTCCTTGAAATTGAAGATCGTCGCATTCAAGATGTTAGATAAGAGAACATTCGTGAGGTCTGCGGGACCGTAACATTAATTGAAAGTAAAAAAGATGATGCGTTCTTAGTTGAAGAAAGTGGTAAATTACCAAAATGGAATAAAGGTAAGTGTGCATATTCAAAGACACCGGTGGAAATGGACAATTCTCACGTAGAAAATTTGAAACCAGAATTAACAAACCGAACGCCAATTCAGATATTCGAACTTTTCATTGAAAAGATTATTGCACGCACCGTTACTGAGACAAACCGATATGCTGCTCAACCTAATACAGACTTTTCCGTATGTGAAAATGACATCAGATAATTTTTAGGAATTTTGTTGTATAGTGGTTACGTTTCTGTTTCACGTCAGTCGATGTATTAGGAGACATCAGCTCACTGCAATTTTCTAGTAATTTTGTAAACTATGTCACGCAACAGATTCAAACAATGCATAAGCTTGCATATGAGCATTATTTTTATTCTTATTAGTTTCATTTTTTGTATATAGTTTAGAGGTATTAGTGAATTCTTTGTCATTCTTTTAGTGTTTTTGGTGAGTTTTAGTGAGTTTTGTTTGCATTGGCTGGCAACAGTGCCTTCAGTGTTCTATTCAAATTGTGTCTCTGCATTCGACAATGTGTTGTGAAGTCCAACTAGGCAAGCATATTCATTCATAGTTTTAGAAAAACATATTTATTCATAGTTTTTAGTGAAACACTCATGGTCATTATTAGACAAGATTTACATGATCTTAACGGGGTTTTAGAGTGCTACTCAGTTTATGTGTGATCGAAGACAAAGTATGATAGTTTAGCAAGCAACCATGTGGTTTAGCAGCAAGCAAGCAACAATTACTGCAGAAAGAAGTTAAGATAAATAATTTATTGTGCTAATATTTAAGTATGATATCATTCTATTAACATATGAACAAAGCATGTCATGTTTACCATATTGACGCATGTGCCTCTAAATAAGAATTGAAACAAGTAACATCTAAAATATTCGTCAAGTCTTATTTCTCATTCCTCCATGGTGAATCAGTAATATGGGTTTAATCAAACAGTTCATTAGCTGTGGATGTGATATGCGTGATTTATAAATAAAGTACATAAACCCCTTTATACATAAGCATCATCATCATTTTTTGGGGGGGTCCTCCCAAACGAGAAACGTGACTTTCAATTGTTTGTTCTCGTGTGTGTTTGTGTGGGGTGCAGCTGTCATAGGCAGGACAGAACTGCTCATGTCAGTACAGTGGTGTGTATGCATTCAACCCAGCTGAATTCAAGGTTACACGTTTGTTGGTCACTCAGAAATGAAAAGAAAAATATATTGTCAGCGGTTTGTGTAGTTAAAAAAGGACTGAAACAATGGCAGAAGTATAGTTGGGTCAATTAATTAAGAAACGTGCTTTGGTCAAAGGTCTGTCAACAAGAATACAGACATTTCTTCAAAAACCAAAGAATGAAAATAAACCTAGCATAGGCCCTACAAGAAGCAAGAACGAGACTAGTTGCACTTGAAATTGTTTTTATTAAGTTTGATCGGATACAGTCAGAAATAGAGCTCTTGGATGAGACGGGTGAACAAGAAACGCACAGAATTACATTCGAGGAACTGGATTATGATTCAGAGGATAAGTTACAAGAATTTATAGATAGTTTTGAACAAAAAACGGATTCAGAGACAGGAAATAACAAGGCTGCAAAGTCTAGTAGTAGTTCAGTACAACTGCCAGAAAATTTCTTTGTCCATATTTTGCGGTAAATACGAGGAGTGGTCGCCGTTCAAGGACATTTTCATTTCCCTTATTCACAATAACGAATCATTAAGTACAATTTGTAAATTTCAATATTTGCGCACATCACTCAACGGAGAAGCGTTTACATTAATAGCAAATCTGCCAACGGTGGAAGTAAATTACGAAATCGCATGGAATCTTCTTGTTGAACGCTACGAAAACAAACGGTTGATAGCTTCGACGTATGCACGAGGGTTGCTCAATATTATGCCAGTAACGAAAGAAAACGCTAAAGACATTAGACAATTTGTAAATACTGCACGTAGTAATTTTCAAGCCCTTGAAGCATTGAATTTGGACAAACCTTTGCTTGACGTACTACTAACACAACATTTATTAGAAAAACTTGATTCAGCAAACAAAAGGGAGTGGGAAGCTGAGCAAAGTAGTGACTCCTTTCCATCGTTATCGGAATTATTTTCATTTTTAGAAGGTCGTTGTCAAATGTTAGAAAACATTCGTCCTACTCAATCTGAAGGTACTTATGACAACAAAAGTGTAGATTCCAAAGCAAAAAGAAAGAATAACAGTCGAGTGAATTCGTTTGTTACTGTGCTTCCAAATGCATGTAATATTTGCCACAACGCTGTTTTTCGCTGCCCAGAATTTCTGAGTGCTAACATTAATTAAAGAAAGGAGCTCGTGAAGCAAAATAAATTATGTTTTAATTGCTTAGGTAAAAAACATCAAGTAAAGACATGCAAATCAAGTACTTGTAAGAAATGTAATTTTAAGCATAATACACAGTTGCATGAAGATGCTACTCAGGAGGCTACTAACAAAGCAAGTTTAAGCAAAACAAATAAAAATACTACTAACGTACCTAAAGTTAAGGAACAGAATCAGGTTAAAGTTCAACCACAGGACTCTTATTGCTCATTTAAGATTAATTATGGTCAGCAAATATTATTAGAAAGAGCGTTAGTTAACGTAACAGACATTAAAGATCGTTTTCAACAATGCAGAGTGTTATTGGATGCAGCGTCTCAATCGAATTTTGTAAGCGAAGCTTTAGTTCATAGATTAGGTCTCAAGAAAACGAAAAATCGTGTTCCCATTAGAGGTATCAATTCTGTAACCTCCGAAGCTCAGTACAGTGTTGAAGTTCATATTTATTCAAGAACATGTGATTTTAATGCAGTGGTCGATTGCTTAGTATTACCAAACATTACAGGTTGCATACCTTCTAAGGATATTGATTACAGTAATTGGAACTTTCCAAAGGAAATTTGCTTATCCGATGCAACTTTTAATCGCTCGTCGTCAGTGGACATGCTTATAGGTGCGGGGTAATTCTGCAGTCTCCTTGAGCCAGGCCAGATGACTAGAAAAGGACATTATCCAGTTTTGCAGGAAACGAAGCTAGGATACGTTGTCGTCGGAAATATGCCTTCAATACCCGAAGAAGCCAACCTGTCGGTAATTTCATGTTTTGCTCAGATGGAGACAGACTTGGATACACAATTGAGAAAATTCTGGGAACTCGAAGATCTTCAGACTAAGATTTACACGCCGGAAAAAGAAAATTGTGAGAAGCATTTTTTGCAAAATACAACCAGAAAGGAGATGGAAGATTTATTGTCAAATTACCAAAGAAGGAAGAGAATGCAGCTTTAGGAGAGTCTTACAACATGGCACTACAAAGATTTAAACAGCTTGAAAGAAGAATGGTACAAAATCCCGAGTTTCATAAACAATATGCCGCTTTTGTGGACGAGTATTTAAATCTGGGTCACATGCGAAAAGTTACAGAAGAAGACGTGAACAGCAGCAGCAGTTGTTATCTTCCACATCATCCTGTATTCAAGATGGAAAGTACAACAACTAAATTAAGTGTGGTTTTTTTATGCAAGTGCAAAAACGTCTAATGGCAAATCATTGAATGACATTCTTCAAGTTGGGCCAATTGTTCAAAATGACTTGTGCTCCATTATTTTAAGGTTTCGGTTGTATCCAGTTGCATTTACAGCAAACTTAGAGAAAATCATGATGAGGACAAGTGTTTACAACGCATCCTTTGGAGAAACTCGGTAGAAGAACCGATCCAGACATACGAACTACAAACAGAGACGTACGGGACTTCGTCAACATCCTTCTTGGCAACAAGATGTCTGAAGCAAATAGCGGAGGAAAATTCCAAGGAATTTCCAGAAGCATCAGAAGTAATAAAACACAATTTCTACACTGATGGTGTGTTAAAATCAGTACCAAAAGCGTCAAAGGCCTTAGAACTACAGAAGGATCTTATTAATATTTTAAGCAGAGCATGTTTCAAGCTTTTGTAAATGGAGTTCTAACAAAGAAGAAGTACTTCAAGGAGTTCCCGAAGACTTCAGGGAAAAACAACAGCAATCATACTTGGTCAGCAAGACGATGTTAAGACTTTAGGAATAGCATGGATTCCATTAACAGACAAACTTATAATTTCGAACAAAATTTGTAAAAATGGAACTGCAGTAGAAAGTAATGTTGCAATGACAAAAAGACAAGTCGTCAGCATAGTGTCATCTATCTTCGATCCATTAGATCTAATCGCTCCAATTGTCATCAAATACAAGAATTTCTTACAGCAGTTGTGGAAGACAGGAATCTATTGGAATGACCCATTAGACAGTCTACAAGTTGAGTGGAATCAATTAATGTCTTGGTTACCTGCGATGGCGAAGATACAAATTACAAGAAACGTAATGGATTCGGAGTATGTTAAGGAAATTCAATTACATGGTTTCTGCGAAGCAAGTGAAAAGAATTTGGGAGTAGTAGTGCACATCAGGGCTACAGACGATCAAGGAAACATTGAAGTCAATTTACTTTGTTCAAAGTCGAAGGTTGCACCATTGACGAAGCAAACCTTGCCTAGATTGGAATTATGTGGAGCACTGTTACTTTTCAAAGCTAATAGACAAAACACTATCCATATTGAATACAGAGGTCAGTGGTATACACCTGTGGACAGACTCGACGATAGTTTTGTCATGGATCAAATCACCTCCCAATCGTTGGAAGACATTTCTATCCAACAGGGTGGCTCAAATTCAGAGAATCACATCAATCAATCAATGGCACCACGTGCCTAGTAAAGAAAATTCGGCAGACATAGTTAGTCGAGGAGCGGATCCCAACACTCTTATTCAGTCTCGAGAGTGGTGGCATGGTCCAGAGTTTCTTCACACAGCAGAATGGTCATGTCAAGAACAAACTGAGCTAGCTAATATTCCAGAAGAGAAGAAAGTCATGATAAGTTTGGTGGCAGTTCATGATACAAGCTTTATGAAAAGGTATTCATCGTTAAACAAAATGTTGAGAGTAGTAGCATATTGTTTGCGATTCAAACATAATTGTCTTTCCAAGAAATCAGAAAGAAAAACCGATAGTCTTGAAGCTTCAGAACCTCCTTTAGCGTTACACAGATGTATCAAGATAGTACAAGATACTACATATCATCAAGAAATATTGAACAACCAGCAGCAAATGGAAGTTTACAAAAAGCCCAATCAAGGGTCTTTTTCCGTTTCTGGACACGGAAGGAATGCTCAGAGTAGGAGGAAGATTGGAACATTCAGACTTGAAGTACGATAACAAGCATCAATTCATCCTACCTGCATAACATCATTTCACCCACCTGATAAGAAGAACATAAAAGGTTGCTTCATGCAGGACCACAGCTTCTTATTGCGTCTTTGCGTACCAGATATTGCATTCCAAGAGCTAAGAAGATGGTCAAAGCAATAGTACACAATTGTTTGGTTTGTTTCAAATGGAGGTCAACAAGTTCATCTCAGTTAATGAGACACTTACCCAAGGAGAGAGTAAATGAGGCAAGGCCATTTGTACACGTGGGAGTGGACTAAGCAGGATTCTTTAATGTTAAGCCCATGATTCGCAGCATAATTCAAATGAAAGTCTCTGCAGCGTTTTATCTGTTTAGCTACTCGAGCAGTTCACATAGAAATAGTTTCAGACTTAACTTCTGAAGCCTTCATCGCAGCATTGAAGAGATTTGTTGCTAGGCGAGGAAAATGCTCATCTATCTGTAGCGACAATGGTTCAAACTTTGTTCGCGCCAATCGAGAACTGCAACAATTTTTTGAATCCAAGACTAACAGAAAGGACATCCTGGAATACTCAGCTCAAGAAGGTTTAGAATGGAAATTCATTCCTGCCAGATCTCCTCACATGGGGGCATTTGAAAGCTCAATAAAATTAATGAAGTACCACTTACGGCGTGTAGCAGGAACAGCAAGTCTGACATACGAAGAGTTGAACACGTTACTTACTCAAATTGAAGCCATTCTAAATTCAAGATCATTGACAGCCATTTCCAACTATCCTACAGATCCAATGTATCTCAGTCCAGGACATTTTTTGATGGGAGCTACACTTCCCAGCCTTCCGGAACCAGATCTACTGGACGTACCTACCAACAGACTAGGAAGATGGCAACGGATTCAACAAATGAAGCAGGATATTTGGAAACGTTGGTCAAGAGATTACCTCAACCAGTTACAACAAAGAAGAAAATGGAAGTCAGCTCAGCCTAATTTACAACAGGACATGGTCGTATTGTTGAAAGAAGACAATGGTCCTCCTCAAGTGTGGAAGTTAGGTGTGATTAAAGAAGTTCATCTAGGCAGTGATAATGTAGTGCGAGTGGCAACTGTGAAGTGTAAAAGTGGCATTTTTCGGCGCAGTGTTTCTAAATTAATTCATTTGCTCCTAGAATATTAATTGATTGTGTCCAATCAAGAAGGGGGAGGATGGATAAGCTTACATATGTGCATTACTTTTATTCATATTAGTTTCATTTTTGTATATAGTTTAGAGGTATTAGTGAATTCTTTGTGATTCTTTTAGTGATTTTTGCTGAGTTTTAGTGAGTTTTGTTTGCATTGGCTGGCAACAGTGCCTTCAGTGTTCTATTCAAATTGTGTCTCTGCATTCGACAATGTGTTGTGAAGTCCAACTAGGCAAGCATATTCATTCATAGTTTTAGAAAAACATATTTATTCATAGTTTTTAGAGAAACACTCATGGTCATTATTAGACAAGATTTAGATGTTCTTAACGGGGTTTTAGAGTGCTACTCAGTTTATGTGTGATCGAAGACAATGTATGATATTTTAGCAAGCAGCCATGTGGTTTAGCAGTAAGCAAGCAACAATTACTGCAGAAAGAAGTTAAGATAAGTAATTTATTGTACTAATATTTAAATATAATATCATTATATTAACATATGAACAAAGCATGTCATATTTATCATATTAACGCATGTACCATTAAATAAGAATTGAAGCAAGTAACATCTAAAATATTCATCAATTCTTATTTCACGTTCCTCCACGATATCTGGGTGAATCAGTAATATGGGTTTAATCATACAGTTCATTAGCTGTGGATGTGATATGCGTGATTTATAAATAAAGTACATAAACATATCACCACTTTATACATAAACATCATCAGACAATTAAGAAAGTTCATTCACTTCAACAGTAATAACAACGCTGTGACTGTTGTAACGAATTTGAATCCGTTGATTGTACTAAATAACGGAGAGTGTAAAGAAAACGACAAAGTGCCTTCATGTATTGCTTCATATAACAAATTCAAGAATGGCGTAGATTTATTTGACAAATTGATGAGCTTCTACCCATTCAAGATCAAGGGCAGGAAGTGATATTGGAACTTATTTGCGAATGCTGTTGAAACTGCTTTAGTTGCTGGATGGAAACTTTATCAGATCATGAACTTAGGTAATTTGGATCTCCTAAAATTTCAGAGAACTGTTACTTTGGCATTGCTCTCACAGTCTGCATCGACAAGACTTCGGCCTTGGCAACAGATACTGTACAGAAGATGTTCAGAAGCACGGAAAGCTAGCAAACATACCCTAATACGAAATGAGAAAGGCAAGCAAAGAAGATGTCAATGATGTCCAAAAAAAATCCTTTAACATCATGTCAAGAATGCCAGGTTGACTTGTGTGCTGCTCCGTGCTTTGATAATTACCATCGTTAGTGTAACAGTGCTGTGTAAAGGTGCTAAGAACATTGTACGGGTATGTAATCTTGCAAACGTTGTTTAATAAAACTTAATAAAAATTAGAAATAATTGTGTTTATTTTTTTAGAATTGTCAACTCAAAAGGCCAATGTCCTATATATAGGACACGCTGTACCGGATGTACCTGGTACATACAATCAAAACCTATTTTTATTTTGTATATGTGTCCTATGTAAGAGTAAATATGAAGCACTCGATCTAAAATATGCATCAGAAAAATTATTGCACCAAATGGGTTAATATTCTGATGGAAACGCTCGCCATATTCTTCCGTAAAATCACCAAGATTGTCACGAAAGTTATTGAGATTTGCATGAAGAAAGTGAACTTTGACGCTCATGTTGCAGCCAAGCAGTTTAAAAGATTCCAACATCTTGTCGATTAAAACCCTGTAATTTGCAGCCTTCTTGTTCTCCAAAAAGTTTTGTACCACATCTCTGAACGCAGTTCATGCTTGTAATTCTATCTCACTCATACTTTCCTCAAATGTTTTGTCCGCCATTAATTTACGAATTTGTGGGACTGTGAAAATTCCAGCTTTGATTTTTTCTGTCGTGATAAATCCAAATTTACAGGCATGGTATTGAAAGCATTTACTATCTCTGCTTAAAGCTGTCACGAACTGTTTCATTAAACCTAGTTTTATATGTAACGGTGGCAACAATATTTTAGAGGGATCAACCAATGGAAGTGAAACAATGTTCTCTTTGCCAGGTATGAATGTACCTCTGAATGGCCATTGCTTTCGAACCCAATGTTTAGTTCTTGCTCCGGAGTCCCACTTACACAAAAAGCAAGGATATTTTGTGTAGCCTGCTTGTTGGCCTAGCAATATTGCAATGATTTTGAAATCACCCCGCATACCTCACCCATAACGCTTGTACTGCACCTTCTCCAGCAGAAATTGAAGGCTTTCCTTTGTCTCTTTCATAGTCATTGAATATGCTATTGGAATAGATGGATGGATGTTAGTGTTGTGTAATAAAACACCTTTTAAGCTGGAATCTATGAATAGTCTCCATTCTCCTGAATTGTAATTGAAGTTGTAGAACTTCATGAGAGCCGGAATGTCTCAACAAAATACCAAACCATTTTCCTATGCAAAAAGCGGAACTAATTCTGCCTCTCGGTATCTGCACCAGGAGAATCTCGTATTCGTCCCCAATAAATTGTTTTCATGAAGTCGCGATAGTAACAATTCTGCTGCGTCTTTAGGCAAATTAAGGTCACCAACCAATACATTAAGTTCATGCTAGGTAAGTACGTTTGATTTTTTTACCAGCGTAGGATTAGTAACAGTGTTGCAAGTGTGGCTGGAAATTCAAAAACTTAACATATTTTACAACTTTTTCGAGTTTCTTTTTCCTTTTCTTTCACGAACGGTAGCCAGGGTTACCAAACATATCTCGTTGGATTTCCTGTTCTATTCCCTTTCCAACAGGTGTCGATCATGTCTCTGTGACAATTTGGAGGCGACAGGAGTTATAACGTGAATGTTTACGAACGAAAACAATTTATACTTGCACTTTGATTTTTTTCCTCGCTTCCTATTGTAGCTACGAATTTCGTTTTTCTATATTGTTGGTATGGATGTGTAAGGAACTCGTATTTATTTTATTACCAACTTTTCTTAAATAACAGTGTTGCCAGCGTGGCCAGAAATTCAAAAAATGACATTTTTTACAAACATTTTGAATCTCTTCTTCTTCCTTTTCTACGAATGAGAGCTCAGATGCACCAAACATAGCGTTTTGCATTATTTGTTCAATTAGCTTTCCAACTAAGAGTTGTTCATGTTTCTGCAGCTATTAGAAGAGGTGCCAGGGATCACAACGTCAAGATATGAATTCCCTGGCAGGCGTCTACAGGTTAAAAAATTCTTTTTTTTTTTCAAGTTTGACTTTTTCGTGATTTGTGAAAAAACTTGACGTGATACACAACTTAGAAGGTTATTTTCGTAATCTGCAGAAAAATCGATTCAGATACACCATTTTATTTGAAAACAACAGAAAAAAGTTGAAAATTGTCAGATCAGTGTTATCGGAAAAGACTGTGGTCACTGATTCGAGTATTGAGAATTGATGCTTTCTTAATAAGATAATACCTATCTTTCTAGGAGTATTCTATGGGCAGATGTAGCCGTGTTTCATGTTGGGAAATTTGTCAACCGGTAAAATTATACAGTTACTATTATTATGGAAAGAGAAGAACTGCATAACGGCCAACGTATTGCAAAGGTATTGCTAGAGTACCTGCAGAACTCTAAAGCAACCATCTAAACCTACACAGTAACTGGTGGATAATTGCATGTATGTAGAGTTTAGCAGTGCATCACGATTCTACCATAGTATGGAACAAGATGTCTTTGTTTCATTAAAATTGATTAAAGATTTAAAGATTTATAAACAATTCTTAATAGGGAGTTAATTCAAAAACATCGTATATGTTTCATGAAAAATTAGTCACTATTAATATTAATTAAATATGCTGTCCTTAGCATGTCTTTATTTACGATCCTGGTGCCAACAATAGCTGTATACGTTCAAAATTGAAAGTATTTGTACTGCTATATAATTAATGAATTAAGAATTAAAAGTAGAATATCATAAATATATATGTATATTTAAATTAGTGAGTTTAAATCAGAATTTTTGCAGGTAACAAGAAACGTTGAGTATTACGTTATGTAGATGCTAAGTAATACAAATGTAAAAAAATAAGAAAATTAGAAAATATTGTATTTCAAAAACAGTTCATTTTAACCCTTCAACCTACCATTTTTCCGATCAGACTGATTTTTTTATTTTGTTTTATTTCGAGTGGTTTTGGTGTAGGAAACACGAGAATTTTCTAAAAAAAATAACGCAAATAATATGATGTCTAAGGAATATTTTATGGTGTTTGCATAAATGGTCTATGCAAAGTTGCGCGTTGACATCTGCAAATTCCACTAAAACCAGATAGAACCAATAAAACAATACGAATGTCAGCATACTTGCACTTTTGTACTGATTACACTTCTGTCTAACACAGAGAAAATCAAGAGTTCAAACTTGTCCATCTAAACCAGCAAAGAAAGCTCAAAATTGACAACCTGGCGTAACTCCGCGTGCAACAAGTAAGACAGAGGAGTCCAACGCTGCCTTACTATGACATCTAGACATTCAGAACTTCAGAACTTCATTACTCAAAAGGCATCTTAGCTGATGCGCAAAGCTGCTCTTCTGTGTCAGAACTAGAAACAACATGGTGGAATACCATTTCAAAGTAAAGTTTGCATAAATGCAAAGCTGCACGCTAAGGGGTTAATAATGATTTAATCAATATATTATTACAATATAGTCAATATTATCAAAATAAACGTACATTCTGTATTTCTAGCTAAACTTAATAACACCCAATTTCATGGTAATTACCTTAAAAGTGGACTTTGTTTTTCGTTGGCAATGTGATTAAATCCGTGAAAAGATGTTGCAAGGAAGATATTCTTAATGGCTTGAATCATTATTATTCTTTACTCCTTCTGTAGTAGTCACAATCACAACCTGCGAAAGTAATTTTGAAAATATCACCATTATTAATTTCTAAAAATGATTATCAGCAAAAGGTGTAGCATATTAACATTTCGTCGCTGTGCCTTCAAAACCAGTGTTCATTCCCTCAAATTGATAGATTTGCAGATATAGAATCAGTTCGATGTAGAGCATAAACCTACAAATATATTCTGTGATATAGTTCATCTAAGGGGTAATTGCCACATAAAACACAACTTGTCATGTAATATTGTAGTCAAATAGGTTCTGTAATGTATTCAGAATCTAGTCATTTATAAAATATTATTATTATTATTATTATTATTATTATTATTATTATTATTATTATTATTATTATTATTAATATTATTATTATTAATATTCCGTGTAACGTGGGTTCCTGTCACCACGGCATGGCGCGTCCTCAGGTTGCGGATCGAGGAGAAGGCCTCTAGATATAGAGGTTAGCTGCGAATATACTGAATAAGCAGTCGCGGACAGACGACTAGGAGTGGTCCTCCAGCTTGGGGGTTTGGGTAAGGCTAACACCCTCATCCTGTAAAAAAAGGTACTTGTTCAGAAACATTCACAAAAGCCTCGGACAAGGACTGATAACTTGGCACGTCATCAGCAAAAGAAAATGGACATGAGATTTGGAACATGGAATGTTAGAAGTCTTTATAGGGCAGGCGCGTTAAAATCTGTAACGAGTGAGTTAGAGAAATACAGGATGGACTTAGTAGGAGTTCAGGAAGTTAGGTGGGAAGGAAATGGATCTGAGAATTCCGGAAATTTTACGTTCTTTTACGGGAAAGGAAATAAAAATCACCAGTTAGGAACAGGGTTTTTCGTTCATAAACGAATATTACCACCAATTAAACGGGTTGAATTTGTTACTGACAGACTTTCTTTTCTTACTCTTAAGGGGCGGTGGTGTGATATTATTGTTTTAAATGTACATGCTCCAACTGAAGATAAGGGTGACGATATAAAAGACAGTTTTTACGAAGAAGTGGAACGGATATTTGACCAACTCCCGCGATACCATATGAAGATTCTATTAGGGGATTTCAATGCGAAGGTAGGACGAGAGGATGTTTTCAAACCGATTATAGGGAACGAAAGTTTGCATAAGGAAAGTAATGACAACGGTGTTAGACTCGTGAACTTTGCAACATCCAAAAACCTAATCGTGAAGAGCACAAAATTCCCACATCGCGACGTTCATAAATACACTTGGACATCACCAGACGGAAAAACACATAATCAAATTGATCACGTTTTAGTAGATAGAAGAAGACAATCTAGCATAATTGACGTCCGGTCGTTTAGAGGGGCTGATTGTGACACTGATCACTACCTGGTAGTAGCGATAATACGGGAGAGATTATCGTTGAATAAAGGTAATATTCAATGTCCGAAAACGGAGAGATTTAATTTAAAGAAATTAGAAGAGAGCCAGGTAAGAGAGGAATACCAGATTGAAGTTTCGAATAGATTCGCGGTTTTAGAAGACTCGGAGTGCACTAATGTTGAGGATGCTTGGATTGAAATTAGAGATAGCATTAAAAGTTCAGCAATAGAAAAATTTGGACACGCGGAAATACGTAGGAACAAACCATGGTTCGACCAAGAATGCATTAAACTAGCAGAGAAGAGAAAACAGGCAAAATTACGGTGGCTACAAAATCCGAATGAAACAACTACACAAAATTTCGCAGATATCAGGCGGGAAACTTCCAAAACTTTTAGAACAAAGAAACGGGATTTTTTGAAAGCTAAAATTAAGGAACTTGAAGATAGTAGTAAAAATATTCGGGACATGTATAAGGGGATCAGCGAATTTAAGAAAGGCTATCAACCTCGTGCTTATATATTAAAGAAATCTAACGGAACAGTTCTCACCGATACGGATAGCCTCTTAAATAGATGGAAAGATTTATTTGACGATTTGCTGAATACGCAGCCAAAAACTAATGTGCGTGGAGAAAAGGAGATACACACCGCAGAACCGTATATTCCAGAACCCAATCGAATAGAAGTGGAAGCCGCTATAAAGAAATTGAAGAAACACAAATCTCCGGGTGTAGATGAAATTCCGGCTGAGTTAATTTTAGCTGGAGGCGAAAAATTGTGAAACAAGATACACAAACTCATTCTCCTTATCTACAACAAGGAAGAATTGCCACAAGAGTGGAAAGAATCAATCATTGTTCCAATTCACAAGAAAGGCGACAAAACTAACTGTAATAATTATCGAGGCATTTCTCTTCTGTCAACATCCTATAAAATCCTTTCAAATATTCTGTTAGCAAGATTGACCCCATACGCAGATGAAATTATTGGAGATTATCAGTGCGGATTTAGACGAAATCGATCAACTATCGACCAAATATTTACCATTCGCCAAATACTCGAAAAGAAGTGGGAATACAATACCCCGGTACATCAACTATTTATTGATTTTAGAAAGGCTTACGACTCGGTTAGGAGAGAAACATTATACAACGTTCTTACAGAACTTGGAATACCGAGAAAGCTAATTAGATTAATTAAGATATGTTTAAGTGAATCCCAAAGTAAAGTCCGGGTAGGAAAATTTTTCTCCACGAGCTTCCACGTCGAAAATGGCCTGAAACAAGGAGATGCGTTGTCGCCATTATTATTTAACTTCATGCTGGAATACGCCATAAGGAAAATCAAAGATAGCAACCAGGGCCTAGAGATGAACGGCATTCACCAGGTTATGGCATATGCTGATGATGTAAATTTAATAGGGGATGATAGGAGAACAGTAGAAATAAATGCAGAGATCTTATTAAACGCTTGCAGGGACATGGGTTTAGAAGTAAATGCAGAAAAAACTAAATACATGGAAGTGCGTCGGGACCGTAATACGCCAAATTGTGGAGGCGTTAAAATATTAAATAATGCTTTTGATAAAGTGGATACTTTCAAATATTTAGGATCAATATTAACAGACGAAAATCATATTCACGAAGAAATTAAATGTCGACTAAAAGCAGGGAATTCGTGTTACTACTCGGTTCAAAATCTCTTGTCGTCGCGAATTCTGTCGAGGAATTTGAAGCTTAAAATATATAAAACGATAATCATGCCTGTTGTTCTATATGGTTGTGAAACATGGTCGCTTACTCTGAGGGAAGAACATAGACTGAAAGTATTTGAGAACAGAATCCTGAGAAGAATATTTGGACCCAAGAGGAACGAGAATGGGGAATGGCGGAAGCTTCATAACGATGAACTACATAGCTTATACGGTTTACCCAACATTGTTAGGGTCGTCAAGTCTAGGAGGCTTAGGTGGGCAGGTCATGTAGCTAGAATGGAAGAAAGTAGAAACGCTTTCAAAGTCTTGACTGGTAGACCCATAGGAAAACGACCATTAGGAAGACCTAGGCGCAGATGGGAGGACAATATTAAGATGGATCTTGCAGAGATAGGAATACAAAGTAGAAACTGGATGCAATTAGCTAAGGATAGAAGTCAGTGGAGAGCTTTTGTGAACGCGGCACTGAACCTCCGGGTTCCATAGGCCATAGAGTTAGTTAGTTAGTTATTATTATTATTATTATTATTATTATTATTATTATTATTATTATTATTATTATTATTATTATTATGTTATTGTTCTCTTGCTTTGGTTATTATTTTTACTTCACGGCCTTGTAGTTTTGTTTTACGAATTTAATTTCTCACTTGTTATTAACTGGAGCATGCTGGGAGTTTGTTGGCTCGCTATGTAAAAATTCTCAGATGCTTCAGTTGACGTAATTGCCTGGTGAGTTAACTTCATTTTTTATAGCTCATCAATTATCTATAGTTTTGTGACAGTATAATCGAGTGTTGCCACTAATATACGTATTGCAGATAAGTTTAAATATATATATATATATATATATATATATATATATATATATATATATATATATATATATATATATATTTATGTGAATCTTACGAGTATTAATTCATACATTTTTCATACATAATAATTATAATTATTTGTCATTTTTTTATCTTTTGGCTGACGCCATTTTGTAACAAAAAGTAGAAGGGCTATTGTGTCCTCGTGGTTAAGGTAATTTTGAACAAAACTAAAAATATTACATATCCACATCTTAGAGTTGAAAAAACTAAATTGCGTTTAGTTTCTTGTTGAATATTTTTGATAATTAAAGATTATATGTACAATTTTTAATTTTTGACTTTTTTAATATTTCTAAAACTCAGCAGTATAACCTCTATAGTATATAAAATTCATGTATGTATTTTGGCCAGAAACTAAATTAGATTGTCGGGAAGTTAAATAACGCATCCAGATGTGTGGCTGTTTTGTCTCTCTGGCCTTACAGCCTGCTTTCCAATACATGTTTGGATTTATTCAATTTTGTCGTGGGTGGGTTGTGGGGGCGGAGAGAGGAAATGGTTACAGTTCTAACATTTTCCTGTAAGTGTTCCCAAAAACACATAGTTGATTTTCTGTTAAAATATTACCATAAATGCGCGCCCAGCAGCTGCACATATGATTTCCTACCTACCACCTAAAAAGCAATGCATTCGTTTTTTATCTCTCCTATATTAAAATTTTACTCATACCAGTTTTTAAGGCGCAGCTACGATTTGTAATTCAATTTGGTGATTTTACAATCAACGTTACGCAAACCTTGGAATATTTAACTTTCAATATAAAAATTATTCAACAATTCTTCATAACATATTTTCAGTGGTAATTCAATTATCCGGTCCTTCAAGTACTGAAAAACTACTGTCATTTATTCTTGTTTCCCCTTTGCTTATTTTATTTTCTACTGTCACTCATTCTTTCTATTTATTTCACTCCTTACTCACTTTTCACCATAGAATAAACATGAAAAACCTTTAACTCAAAACATACTACCATAGCTCCTGGTAAACTCTTATTATAAAAGCAACTGAAATATCTATTAGCATACTTACCTACACGGGACAGCCCATGTTAAATTTCATATTCATCAATTCTAGCAATATTTCCTTCTTTCACAGAGCAAATTATTTTCGCTGTTGAAATTTCCTCTAATATTTCTTCCTCCTTTCTGGTAATACACATTTTGTGTGTCAGCGTGTGTGTGTGTGTATGTGTGTGTGTGTGTGTGTCAAGCCCTAACTTACATAACTTGAAGACTTACTCAACAATGCACACACAGCAAAAATAAAAGACTAATTTCTATCAATAATATTCTCTCCTGTTTTGATTTGTCTTGTCAATTCTTCTGTGAGTTGCCTGGTCTATTCTTAATTTATATCGTAAAATAAATTGCGGCTTCCGAATGTTCTATACTTTGACATGACATGTTCCATAAAATCATCATGGTTAACTCCAGGAGTAGAAATGGAATTCCACACCTAAAGACATCGTCACTAATCAATACACTTTTGTCTGGCTACGTCACCATAAAAGAAGTCCAGGATGATAAGTAAAATTTTGTGGTCTACCAGTGAAAACTATAATTTTGATGCACAACGAACAACAAAAGAAAGTCAACATTGTCATCAAAAATTTGGACTATTTCTACAAGCAAAAACTTCGTAATTTATATATTTTACTTTAGATATTACGCAACATTATGCCGATTCTGTAATTGTCTTCTTAGTTCCAACCCACTTCTCTAAAAAATAAAAGTACACATAGTAGTTAAGTATAGGCATACTTGAAATTTTCATAATCTCTACAGAAAACAGTTTTAAACGTTTCTTCAATTTTCAATTTTAAAATAAATTAAATATTGGGTACGACATAGTTGCTCTTAGAAAATTTTTAATAGTTTGAAAAACTTGATATGGAAAAAATCTTTAAAAAGTAGACTATTAAATGTTAGTGCATATTTACGAAATTTTTGCTGAACACTCTTAAGTTAAAGCATATCAGTGATTTTTCTAAGAACACACTAATCTGGAATGCTTGGTTCTATTACATGATGTGACTCTTTCTTAGAAGAATCGTTGCTATGGTTATTGTCACAAAATCCTTGGAAATCATTTTTCTAAATGTTAGATTAACAACATTAGCAACATCTAAATATTATATTAACAACATTAGCGATTCTATTAAAACTAAAAGAACTGCCTGTCTTGTAGGATATTTGAAATATCTCTAGTATTAATGTCAATCATTCATTCTCAGATTATGTTATTGTCACGAAAGGTGAATTTTAACAGATTTTTTTGTTTCTTGAAGATCAGGAAGTATTCCCTTCCTTTTCCACCCTCTCAAACTATTTTTACTGGTATTTTTTGTGTTTCTTCGATTTCTTTCTTTCTTCAAAATCATTGTACGGTTCTGTCGTTAATATTAGGGCTGTACCCAAAAAGATACAAGAGGATTCAATCCCACTTCACCTAATTTCCTCCATAAGCGGATATAGCGCGGTGCTGGGGGAGAATAAGTCCGCAGTTTCTTGAGTGACATAAATAACTGAAGTTATTACTTATATATTTTTAAAAATGTATAGTAAACTAATTATATATCTTTCATGTTTTGGGTTCTGGTTGCCCACCCCTTCTAGATTTTTACCTTCTAGTCCCGCCTCTGATTTTCATGTTGGCTATAACAGCTTATCAGGAACTGGCTTGTCCAAGTTAAGAATATTTTAGGCAAAACGAGAATACCCAAGACGAGAATCACATAAAATTATTACCAGGGAATTTCTGTACTAGATTTTAACTATCAGTACTACAAAATTGCAAATCATGAGCACATTCTCAACTGAATTCAACTTTACATTGTGGTAAAATCTTTTCACTTTTTTCTTTCGAAGAGCATACTGCAAAATGTTGTTAAATGCAAGAATGGAAGTGCCAAATTCATCCTTTGACTTTTGACGTATACTGGAACTATTTTTTAAAGTAAGGTCTGATTGTCACTAGAAAAAATATTGAATATAGTGCCACAGGTTTTTGATTACTTTCTTTGTACACATTAAACAATTTTTCTACTTAGGTACCATATTTGTTTATCGTGGACAATTGAAATATTTCGTCAATTTCAGCATTCCCAAAAAATGTTGAAAAAGACCTGTAATTTATTTTTTGACAGCAATGAACATGCCAGCAGTAAAAATTCACCTCCAGATACATGAGATATACAACGCGAATACAACGAGTGACAACAAGGTACCTACATTGATGCAATCATTTAACGACGTGCGGGACAATGTTGATGATGAACTGCGATCGGATTGACATTTTGTAATCATAGACGACGAGTTGATGCCTACAGATAACGCAAGAATCCATGAAAACGGTTGTTTCATGATTTCCATATTATCACTGGAATTTCCACACATTTCACGGTTAGTGCTGTACACAATCGTTTCCGAAACTTTCAAGTTCCGAAAACTGACTGCGATGGGTTCCCAGACTGCTTACTGAAGAACACAAAAAACGATACTGGCTTCTGCTATGACCTTTTAAACCGGATACAATGCCGAAAGAAATCAGTTATTGGACACAATTGTCACATGGGACTAAACATGGGTTCCTCAAGTGACTCCACCATCGAAACGGCAAACAATGGAATAACGACACATTAAATTTCTTGCCAAAGTAAAATCCAAATAGACAATGTCTATACGGAAGGTTTTGGCTACCGTATTATGGGATGAACAGGGGTTCTGTTAGTCGAGTTTATGCCAAGAGGAAAAATCACCAATTGAGCAGCGTAGAGAGTGACGTTGCAAAAGTTTTGATATGCAATACAGAACAAGTGCCGCGACTTATTGTCATCTGATTTTTTGCTCCTGTTACTGTAAAACCCATCGTACGGCCCAGACCTTTCACCGAGTGATTTTCATTTGTCCCTCTACCTGAGCAGTTTCTCGTTGGTCAGTGGTTTCACACCGATGAAGAAGTGACAATATGTGTTGAAGATTGGCTTCGATCACAGGAGGGTAATTTCTGCGAAGTGGATATACAAAAACGTGTCGAACGCCAAGAAAATATTTAAATAAATATGGACATTGTGTATAAAAATAGCTTAATATGTACAGAGAAAATAGAAAAAAATTGTGTCACTTTCTTTACTACTTGCTTCTATTGACAATTGAACCTTAATTAGAAACAGCTCTCCTATTTTATCTTAACCACTTGGAGTTATTTGAAACTCCCAGTGAACCATATCCCATACTGCATCAAAATCAAATAAGTTTGGTGAAGTTCACGAGTAAAATTGTTATCTTCTCTAAATGTGGTGAAACGTATTCGTGTATCTACTCATCTCTGAAAGATTTTAAACGAATTCAAGGAGTTTCTGAAATTGTAAACTAATATTATCCAGGTATAAAACCTTTCTAATATGTGAACGTGTAATTCATCTTCAAATTGTGACATGAAATATGTTTCTCTCGTGAAATATGGTTTCCTGTCACCACGGCATGAAGCGTACTCAGGTTGCGGATCGAGGAGAAGGCCTCTAGATATAGAGGTTAGCTGCGAATATAATGAATAAGCAGTCGCGGGCAGACGACAAGGAGTGGTCCTCCAGCTTGGGGGTTTGGGTAAGGCTAACAACCTCATCCTGCAAAATGAAAGAAAAAAAGACACTTATTCAGAAACGTTCACAGAAGCCTTGGACACGGACTGATAACTTGGCACGATATCAGCAAAAGAAAATGGACATGAGATTTGGAACATGGAATATTAGAAGTATTTATAATTCCAAATATTGACGAAAAATAAGCAAATTTAACTTTACGTATCTTCTTAACTATGTTGATAAACAAAGGGTCGCGATGCGCGACTGTTCACTGGCGATTAGAGGGCGCTATTACATAACAATAAACTTTGTACTGGAAAATGTTTTGTGCACCATTTACTACAAACTATTAACCTTCTACTACAACATTTTTAACCTTCTCTGATGCTGAAAAGAAGGGGGTATAATGAGGACCAAGTGACCTTTGTACCAGAAACTAACCCCTTTTTTAAATTATAGGATTCTTGTTTATGACCCCGCAGGAAATATCAAAACGATTAAGGAATATCCCTTTCCTGAGGAGAAAGGAACCTTCACGAAATTATTTAACCTATGCTGTGTTCTTAGCTATGGTCAATTTAAGAGTAAATAGGACTCCCTACATGAGCTTACTATGACATTTTAATATTTAACTTAACTAACATAAAATTGACGTACACCGCCATGTCTTAATAAACTATAAACATACTACACACAAAACTATGTCTAGGACAGGTAACCGCAACCTAACTGAAATGTGGATGGTGAAAGGAATACTCTAACGGTTTTGAAGAACTCACACAATCCGAAAATTAAATCACTGGCAATTCACACCTGTCCACTTAATCAAACATGGCGTGCCTGACATTCAACTTCATTTTTCATAGTTTCTACTTATTTTTCCGATGAAAGTCCAATGAATTAGGACTCCAATAAGCTTGCAAACTGTTTATATGGCTATTAAACTGATATTACCTGCATATTCAATGGTGTTCTGATAAAATTGATCTAAATTGTAACTTTGTTGATATACTATGCTTCCTGCACCAAGTCTAGGCCAGAAAGAACGAGGTAAAGACGCGACAGGACACTGAGGTAGAATATAGTTCCCAATCACACCGCAGAAAATTTCGTGGTAAAAAATATAAATCGAATGAAAAATAGTGAAAACTGGATCTAACCGGATTTTAGCCGAACATGGATATCTCATTGGGACATGGAGGGTCTAAATATCCTACCCAATAATTGATTGACGGAACAATTCAGAAAATTCTGCCCAATTGCTAACGTATGATTTGAATCGAAATAAGAATATCATTTTTTAAATATAATCATCCAGATGAAATGTCCATACTCAAAACTTTACGAAGGAAAAATAAGATATGAATAAAATAAATTATTTTCTGAAAATATAATTTTCTTGATTATTCTGAAACTTCTGGATTAATTTACTTGCACAAAACAGAACGGATTTAGTACGTAAATTGAAAATTATACTGTGAAACCTAGTAATAAATGGTACGGTCAAAAATTATTCGGACCCATAAAAAATTATACTACATCAACTGTAACTGAATGTTACAGTGGGAACTCTCAATATTGCCTAAAATTGCGGGAATTCATATCTTGGACAAATCAATGACTGACAAACCGTTAGGCTAGATGAGAGGGTACAAATAAGGGTGCTTACCTATACTTAGAATTTTATTAAATAAGGGCGAAGAAGAAGGACAGGAAATAGAAAACATGATCACATAGCGCAAAAATGATACCAGGTACGTGTAAGATGGCATCATTAATAAATAGGGTTGGATGAAGACGTTAACTTTTCAAAATCGAATTTTAAATTTGCTGAAAAGTTGCATGTTGGCATATTGATAATTGAGGAAATGTTGAAAAGTTCCCAAATTTTATCATCAGCTCGTGCAAAGTTCCTAAACTTTAAAAATTTCCAAAACCATAATAACTTTCTTCACGTTTAAATTTTAAGGATTATATTTCCCAACTTCTAGTAGCATGATACCACGTTTTTAATTGTTTAATAATGGAAAAAGAATTTTCTTTTTTTTAATTACATTGGCACATTTAGAGTTCACGCATGTTCCTTAAATAAATCAATTTCGGTTTTCAAAACCAATATTTTCTAAACATTTTATAAGCAGACGCTACTTGTTTTAAAAATATACAAAAGGTCATTTGTAGAAGTGATTTTATAGGCATACTCGCAGAGACATAACATAGCACACGATGTCAATTGCACGAAGGTCACGGACGTACTTGGCTAGTAAGTTTATTTTTTTGTTCTATTATGCTTAACATAGCATATAGCAAGGCAGATCAAGCCAATTCAACAACATGGTAACTTTTCATTCAAGATGGCGACTTCTCCAATGATTTGTTTCTTCACTTAAACTACACTTCATCCTTAATAATATAGAAAAAACGTAACTATCCTACCGTGAGCACAAGTTACAATTTGCATGGTTAGAAACTTTTAATCCGCCATCTTGAATCAAAGATGACAACTTTTCCAACATGTCCGATTTCTCCCCTTACTTACGCTGTAATCTACACATTTGAACGCAAGTTCGTGATTCCATCATATCTGCAAGTTGTCTAGAATTAGACGCCCCCTTAAAACATTCCTACGTCTTTCTTACGCTGAAGATGACTGTTATTTTCAAGATTAGGCACGGATTCGCAAAGTACGCATCAGATAAAACAAGAGTTTGAAATTTCGACGTTCTAGCAACAGCCATTTCAAATTTCACATTTTCTCGATTTGTGCCTCCAAACGAAACCTAATTTTAATCCTCTTTCTTTTAGCACAAACTACTTTCCTATCTTCGTGGCCTGACAAAAGGTGACGATTCTATGACGTGTGCAAATACTGTAAAAACCAGCATTTCAAACAACGAAAAATTTCGACACTTCATTTACATAGAAAATGTCGGCTTTTTCATGATATCGGAATTTTTCCGTTACTCTCACATGACATGATGAACACATATATGCGAAATTTGGTGTTTGTATGTTTTGGAGAAGTATAAAAACAATTAAGTGTGATTGCGATTTTAGGCGTATATAATACCATGGATGCTGGCCCCACAGCGTACAGGTGCTATACGAGCAGTAAGTGGAGAAATGAAAATGTAATTCAGTAGTCTACTGGAAGCACGTGACCCTACTGGGCAGGAGACCTGAGTTCGAATCCCATTAAATTCTTTTCTTTGTTTCTTCGAACCATTATTTTTATTGCGAATATCGATTGCGAGGTATAAAAACGGAGATTTTTGCAATCATTTCCGGTTTGAAACACACACTGTTGTCGCGAGACAAATTGTATTGTTGTCTCGCCTGAACACTATATCGTGGAAATGATGCGCAATGTTTCTTCCAGACTTTTGGAGGAGGGCAATTGCCCCTTGGAGCTCTCAGAGTGCCTCCAGAGGAGACCAAAGTAATACGTTTATATTATAATAATAAATAGAATGTTATTATCAGTATCGCCCGGAATACTAAGTGTGTCCCCCGGAACATTGTTTCTGTAAGAAACATTGGTGATGCCTCATCTACAAAGCTACATATGTTTGTTTTTAAATACTTCAGTATCATCTCAAAGTTTCACATGAACGTACTGCCTCGTTTTGAGACCATCTCAACAGTTGCCGTATAAATATATCCTTTCCCTCTACGTATGTAATAACGAAAATATTTTGTTATACGAACAGAAACTACTTTGCTAATACGAAGCAATAGAGATAAGAAAAAATGCAAGACAAAAAAGGATTTGGCGGGAATAGAACCCAGGCCTGCTACTTAGAAAGCGAACGCGTTATCTCTGAGCCATTCAAGTATATTGATTTATGTTCTTTCTATTATTCTTAACGTACATATAACAAGGCAAATCAACCCAATTCAAACAATATGAAAACTTTGCATTCAAGATGGCGACTTCATCAATGATTTGTTTCTCCGCTTAAACTACAGTTCATCCTTACTAATATAACAAAACTTGACTGTTCTACCGAAATTTCGACGGTCTAGCAAAAACCATTTCAAATTTTACATTTTCTCGATTTGTGCCGATAAACGGAAACGAATTTTAATGCTCATTCTTTAGCACAAACTACGTTGCTACCTTCACAACCTAACAAAAGAAAATGTGTGCCAGTACTGATGTGATGTGTGCAAGTACTGAAAAAACGAGCATTTCGAACGACGAAAAATATTGACTCTTCATTTGCGTAGAAAATATCAGGTTTTTCATGATATCGGAATTTTCCCGTGACTCACGTGACATGATGAGCATGTATGCGAAATTTAGTGTTTAATGTGTAGTTTAAACTGCTAAACATTGGTGTGCAGTAATTTATTTGTAAATATTAAAAATCTAAAATTCGATAACACACAAACGAGTTGGAGAATTTAGCCGTACTAAGCGTATTTCCCATTAGGTAGCAAATATAACAGAAGGTTCCTGATTTGTATAATATTTGTGAAACTTTACGCATTGAGACACAAGGAAAAAGGGAGAGAATATAGTGTCAATTAACAACAATTTAAAAATGCACGAAATTAAGGGATAATATCAAATATAGAACAATTAACAGAATTAATTCTGTAATTCGTTTTCTCCATTCATTTTTCTTCCTTTATTTTCAGGATTACATCATCACTGAATTTCTACACTGGAGATTATATTCGATTAACATCATCCAACTGGAGCTCAGCCTTGTAAATGAAACATTTTAAGAAGACTAAAGGGCGCGGGCAGGTATCGAACCCGGGTCAGGAAATTGGCAAATCACAACGCTAACCATTCACCTAAAGCTTTACTTACTCTGGCTCGCCTAAATAAAGAGTGTTTTCTGTTCGCTCAAAACAGTAGCTTGCTTATAGTCAAATTGATTGCCAAAATACAGAAGCATGGAATATGTCGAGTCACTACCTTGGCTCACTATGCGAAAGTAAATGGAAATGTTCAATATTACGGGAATATTACAATCAAGTGGAATTATGCCTGTGCAAATACTTTTATACTAACGTAGAGAATGAAACTAATCAATATTTGATGTTATTGGGTTGACAATGTTGCCAACCTGGTACAAAGTCTTATGTTTTCAAGTAGCAGTAGACGTCCACACTATTAGCTTATGATTGAAAGCATTCCTAAATATGGGGCACTGTCTTCCGAGGTTTATGTGTTGCGTAAATGAAAGCTGCGTCAAAATCATCACCAACCGACGGGAGTTCACGTGGTTTGGTTTTACGTTAATCAATAAGTCCACGTCTCATATAGTCCTGCTGTTGAAAGGGATGTTAAACTCCAAATCAACTCAACTCATTAAGAACATAGTTCTGAGTTAAATATCAACTTGAAACCATGCGCCCAAAATATGGTTTTATTTTTCATAGGCCCGCTGTGGCTTAGTGGTAGAGCGTTCACGTCTGGTGCAATGGGTCCTTGGTTCGATCCCAGCTTGCACAAAGTGGGATTTGTAGTGGAGAAACACCGTATGTGCGTGGGTTGTATCAGGGTTTTCCTGTTTCCTTCCACTTTCTTCGTTCCACAATTTTCATTCATTTCTCATCATCATCATCTCCTTTACCTAGCTGACATATGCATGGGACCTCTAATTTAAAGATTTAATTTCATTTCATTGAACAAATTAGTATAATTCATAATCTGTATCTTTATAAAGCAACTTGAACAAACATATAGATGTATAAGGCTTAAAATTGAATTAAATCGCAATTTCAGTAATCTGCAATATCTTCTCATTTGTTCTCAATAGGTTTGTCATTTATTTACATCAAATGTTTAATTATTTTATACTTTATAACTAGAAACATGATATGAATCTTTAATTTTACGTCCCACGGTTATGCTGGTTAGACTAAAGAAGACAGTGATGATAAGTGAATGAAATGGTGGAATGAATAAAGTGTGAGGAAATGGAAGAACCCCGAGAAAACCCACGAGCATGGTCTTTGTTCACCACAGAGTCGATATAAGCTGCTATATAAAGGTGCGTACGCACTTGTAATATTTTGCTCGCACAGAACAACGAACATCACATGTGTACGTAATATGTTCGGTCAATTAAAGGCTCTCCGCACAGAACAATGTAAAACATTTTGTTACGATGTTACGCTCCTAATGTTTTCCGAGTGGATTCGGCTTTCCCTCGACACATCAAAGAAATGTTACGTGCTGTAACATCTGCTAGTGTGGACGCCCTCCGTAAATTGTGCGCGGACATCAACCCACACAGACAGTCTTTTTTAGTGTCAAGCCACGTAATGGTCGCGAGAAGCAGCAATTGAATTGATCGAGTGTTATAAACAGAAAAGTAGAACCGATAGTAAACTAAAACCACTGTAGATAGGTCGATTCGGAAACACTTGCTTTATCGACCATCGCGTTGGTGCCATTCGCTTTTTTTGCGAGGTGAATAAAAATGTAGCTATCAACAGGCAACTGCAAAGAGCCATACATTGCCTCCTGCTGACTCGACTAATGGAAAACATCGTATGTTCGTGTGTGTTATAGTGCGGGCTGATGGATTGCCGTAACATCGTGACACGGCACAGAATATCACAACGAACATGTTCGTTGTTCTGTTCGGACATATTTGTTACAAGTGCGTACGCACCTCAAGACACAATTATCTATACCTTTGGTGTGGGAGGACCAGGTTCGATTCCTGCGGGAACTCATGTGGTTCGGATTCTATGTTAATAAGTAGGTCCCGTCTCATATAGCCTCGTTGCTGAAAAGGACGCTAAACTCAAATTCGGCTCAACTAAACAATTATCCATACATTGAATTTAATTAGGAAATCGGTATTGTTATCATAAGACGAAGTTTATGAAAGTGAAATGTATAATAATAATTGTATATAAAATAGAGTTTGCGTAATGTTGTAATGCCCAACTAGGGTTGCAATAGTGGACAATTCAAACTGTCAATCCCATCATTCTAATTATGTCACTTCAATGTTCGTGTTCTAAAGTTATGCCCGAAATGCAATGATAGGCCTATACCAGCCTATACCAGCAACAAGCAAATAGTCGCTGCTCAGATGGTAAAGTCATGGACTACTAAAGATGTCATGGACCGCGTGTACGAATATCGCTGCGGTCATAATTGTTCATAGTCGGGATTAAATTGCTACGAAGTATATTTTTACTTTGCTGAAGCATTTAAATCTCTTCTATTTCTAGCAGTAGCATCTTTTTCTATCAGTAGGTGCAGTTAGTTGATCCAACAGCTCATAAAAAAAGTACTTTTCTTTCCTAACAGCCAGACTCCACTATTAATTTCGATCTATGTTGTTTGACTTAAAGTGAGCATTACGCAACAGCACAACTTTGTTCCACTTTCCTTCAGAGAATTTTTACATGTTAACAGACAAGATTGTACTGACCTTGTAAATGCCTCTAGGCATAAGACAAAATCAAAATGTTAACACACTGTTTTGTGAGTATGAGCTCAGCAGAGGTTTCGATTTATTTAACTTTCTATGTTTCTGCTCTCTTTAGAAACGACAGCTATTTGTCTTATAAAGAAATTAATTCGTTCCATTACTGTTTTTAACGTTCATCAACTAATGCTAAACAATCATCTGTTTTACAGAAAAAGCAATAAGTTTAAGTTTTACTTTCTTGTTGAAAATTTAATCCTTTGCCAGTGCTATATGCGAATCAGTGATTTATTTGTAGAGTGGAAGAGGAATTTACGTAATTACTGCTTTCCGAGGGTGCGAAGAGTAGATCGCACAATTCCTAACAATTCTCATAGGCATTATCAGTTAGCAATATTTCTTCTACAATACTGCAACTATAGTTTCCATCTCAAGTAATACGTAAAATAATAATAATAATAATAATAATAATAATAATAATAATAATAATAATAATAATAATAATAATAATAATAATAATAATAATAATAATAAATTAGTATCAGACTTGAACAGATTTCTACATGATACACGTATTCATAAAATTAATCACTACTTGTTACGTACTCAGTTGGTCTTCCATTCCCGGGGGAGCTCATGTGGTTCGGATTCCACGTTAATCAGTAGGTTCTGTCTCATATAGCCTTGCTGCTGAAAGGGACGTTAAACTCTATAATGAAGTGAAATCTCTGAGTTTTACGTCCCACGAATTTGTCAGCTAGACTAAAAGAGCCGCTGATGATGAGAAATAAATGAACTGGTGGAATGAAAGAACTGGGAGAACCCTGAGAAAACACACGCACATGGTGTTTGTCAACCACAAAGTTCACTTGGCGCGAGCTGAGTCGAATGCACCAGAAGTGAACGCTCTACCACTGAGCCACTGCGGCGTGGTTTAAACTCTACTTGTCTAACATGTAACACTTCCCAAGTGCAACACTCCGATTTTCATAAAATTTAGCAGGTAGATACTACACATAATCCAATACGTGTTTCTTATTTTCTGCGGAAAAACTTTTTAGAGGGCTAAAGCTCCCACCCAAAAGTTTGAAAGTTGACGTCCGAAAGGCAAGAAGAAGTGGACCGAAGTTAATGAAATTGTGTGTAGACATTATATATGTAAAATAAGGCCTTTAACCTTTAAAATCACTCTTAAAGATTAGTTCGAGTCCCATCAGAGTCAGATTTGTATTTTACCTGTTCTCGAAGTATCTCTTAGTGTTTCTATCGGATTCGATTAAATAGAACTTCGAATAGAGACGCCGTGGAATTCATTTATTGACTAAGCCAGAAATTCTGACAAAGATAACGACTATGATTTTATTATTATTATTATTATTATTATTATTATTATTATTATTATTATTATTATTATTATTAGTTAAAATACGAAGTTTCAAATGAGGTGATGCGGCATTTACGTAAACTAAATGATAATTTATTTGATAATATTTACTAGTCCTCCATACATTTGGGATAGTTTCCTTGGGAAATGAAGTGTATACAACATTGAGTAGTAAAAATATTACAATAAAAATATATTATTAAAAATACTGATTAATCAATTGTAGTTAAACGTGCCTTCCCAGTAAGAATTATATATATAGACGATTTGCTTTAAAGTGCAATCCACACGAATATTCGAGTTTTAATCCGAATAGAAATCGATAACTTACACGATAATATTTACTTCCTTATTTCTATAATTCTTTATTCTTGTACGTATTATAATTCTCTTTAAGTTACGATTTTGCCATTTCAAAACGTGGAACTAGAAATGAATGTAATATTCTATTTGTTAAGAAAACCTTTGAAACAGTGATGATTTCAGGGGGTGACCTGAGTTAGATTATAGACACTGTCGACATAAAAAAAAATCACCCTTCGAAGCCATATCTTCGATCATGCTCAAAGTGGGCTAATGGCTGTTTTAGCTGTTTTCCGTTCTTCATATGTTGACAATCCCCCGGGAAGAATCTTCTGATATCACCAATGCTTATAAATAGTTTTTCATTACAAATCAATGGATAATAATGAAATATTGAACATACTTAATATTTTGTTTTCAACTATAGATTTTAGATTTGCAATTCATTTAAAGTTCCGTTATAATCGAATTTGAAAGAAAAGTAGTTGCCAAAGACTTATTCAAGAAACGTCTGAATCCCTATTCTCAATCCTCTGATGAAAATAGGAAAACACTATTAAAACAAGACGAATTCTACTAATAGTGTTTGAACACATAAACTTCTGCTTCATAGATTATTCAAATAAACCGCTCGACCATTTCACATCCCTTCGCAGTGTCTCTGTTGACTTTTGCATAATATGGTTTTCTGCTTCACACTCGCTTTTGTTTATGCCGGTACGACTATGAGTTTGTGGTGGATGTTTGGACGTTACATGTCTTGCAATGTATAAAAGTCTTTTTCGTATAAATTACATTCGACTTTACGTCCAAACAACTTATATACAACAGGTCGAATCTATGAAATGATTGCGGTAGGAGTGATCATAAATGTTTTCATAGTTATGGGTCTGGATATGCAAACCGCTTAACGTGTGGACGTACTTATATGAAATTTGGTACGAGTATAATAGACCGTATTTGATTCAAAATGAAGGAGTTCTGTAATTTGTTTTCAAAAAATCTGTAATGTTGACAATGTAGTGAATACCCTCTGAACTCCTCAATGGACATTTCAACTGATTTGTTTTATTGCTCTAAAAACAACTTCAGTGTTAGCTGATTACGGGAAGCATTTCTTTTCGCTCATGCGACGATTTCAACTAGTCGAAACTTGCGATTGAATTCCGGTCTGGTGCTCGTGCGATTAAAACAAAGACCACCATGTCTGTACGTATTCTTGCCAATTTGATGTTGAGAACAAAACCCAACCAATCCCTGCGGGGCTTCTAACACATTCCTACTACTATTAATAATAATAGAAATACTAAAACTAATCCTAATACTAATACTGCTACTACTACTTTTACTACTACTACTACTACTACTACTACCACTACGTTTGCTATGGATCTGTAGAGTACAAGGGCAAACTTATTTTAATGAAAGAAGTTTAATGCAAATTTTAAAACATAATTGTTAAATCACTATTAGAATATTATTTTTAATCTTATTTTAACGAAAGAAATGTTATATTTTCTTTTAGAAATAATAAAGAAAACTTTCCTTAGACAGGGTTTGAACCCACGCCCAAAACGATTTTCGTTACTAGCATGTTGCGGTAACTCACTTTTTTAAATCTTTTTTTTTTACCTTCTTGACTATTTTTTTCTATTTTAACCACTTCTCAGGACTACTAGACACGACAGGGACACGAGGACAGAAACAACGAGGACAGTTAAAATTCCATCCTTTATCTTCAGAGGGACTCGAACCACCAATGGGCTTCACCTCTCGATCACCAGCCTAAAGCCTCAGACCGCTCGGCTATACCCACCGGCACTCACTCGGCTATGAGGGCCGACAGCATCTGGCGTTTACTTTGTGCTGTATGTAGGTCATGACTCGTGATATCATATCTGTATCTGGCAATCAGATCAGAGAATATCTGAAACGTTTGGGATCCGCAAATATGAAACCGGTCGGTACAGTGGAAAAGGTCTGCGCCACTCAGTAGGGAAAGGGTTTAGCGAAAAATACGATGCATGCTTTCCAAATGTGTACGACGTTGCTAATAACACAAAGAATAAGAAAAGTAATAGAATTTAAGGTATATTTAAAAGGCAAACTATATATATATATATATATATATATATATATATATATATATATATATATATATATATATATATAACCAATTACACTAGGTCAACAGTGAAAATGATTCGGAGATAAAACTAATCAATTCTTACTAGTTTTAGGGTGCTAATAACGAATATGAAATTAGTTTTTGAAGATTGGTTCGGGTTTGAAAGAAATACGTTATAACCCGATATGCTCTGCTGGGCAAGTTAAAGGTTCGTAGTAACAGGAGCTGTCTACTTATTTCAACAAACTTCCATTGTTTGACGGTTAATTTCATTGCTATCCTCAGGAACATACGTTGGTGTGGGTTCTGCCGGTCTTGACACCCCGACTTGTTTGTAAATTTAGCCTAATCTCAGGTGCAATTTTACAAATCTTAATATAAGTTACCTTCAAATTGTATTTGGACCCGAAAAGCTTAGGACCATTCCCATATTTTTTTAAAGCGATGTTAAAAATATTTATGATGTTGAAAAACAATATTGTGGAGGATCAGGGGAGCAGAGTTGTCTTCAACATTGTGAGGCGAGCAGATTTGAGGCTTATTCTGGTGGATATCAATTTCATCTCATTTACCTTTGTAGCAATCGGACACAATTCATCACATTTCTCCCCCAAAACACATTTCAAATGGGATTATTGGAGGCACAATCGCTCAGTTCCAAGATTGGAGGGGACATGTCCCCTTCTTCCCTCTTACCATTTGTGCCATGCTTGTAATACACACACTGTCAACAGATGTAGGCACGAAGCACAAGATCATTTTTGACACAACGACTGTGGTAGCCATAATATAACTCGTGATATCAATATATTTACGAAATAGATTATATTTTGTTCCCAGTTACCATGAAATATTGAAATATTTTACAACTGATTTGAATATTTCTATTGTTTTAATTCATTATAAACATATGGAGAATTACCATTTTACTTGTAGCTAAAGTGGCTGCTTTATTGGTTGAAGCAAAAAGTAAAAAACAAATGAGTTGACACCAGCGGGAACCGAACCCGTAAACCTTGGAACGTGAGTCACAAATGCTTCTGACTATGCCACGCCGTCACTTAATAAATTTGGTCAACATACGATATATGCGTCGAGTCGAAAACTTTAAAACGCTTTTTTTATGGTATATTAGGCCATTGCGCTCTCCCAATTTGTAATATGAACACTTTAAATGTTCACAAGCACCTTGCAAGAAATGGCATTGATGTTAATTTACCAAAGTCTGCTTTCTCCTTGTAAGTGAAAAAAGAACTTCAGGAATTTTGGATATTAATATTTGTAATTGCAATAATAGCAAGATACGGAGATACTTTCGGTGAATCAGAAAACAAAGTGGTGTGAGGCACTATATGTCTATTTTTGTTTTTTATTTTAAATTTGAAGTCTCTCGACTATAGTATTTTATCATGACAGAAATCAGTGTGTTTCGACGTTATTGTAAACGTGTGCAATTTGTTTCATAAACAAATGTTTTTTGACTCTTGCTTAGCAGAGAGGTCTTAGCGTAGTGGCGTGAGCATGCGTTTCGTAATTCAGGGGTCCCGGGTTCGATTGTCGCTGCGGTAAGTTGTTTTTATGAACTATAATATTCATACTTCGGATGTGTATTAAGATAAAAAATGCTTAATTTCTTGCAGTCTTACAAGTCACAGAGGAGACTGCTTTCTTCACAGGGGAAATACTAGCAAACTGACGTCACATGTCTCTCTACAACATTGATTAGTACTGTAGTGGAAAACGTAACGTGTTCAGCAAACAATTCATGAACACGATCCCTAGAGGTCATGCATAAGGCATAGTATGAGTCATAAATGTGTCTGAAACGATATTGTATCCGAGCAATTATTCCGAACGTCTTCCACTATTATTTCTACTGCTAGAAATAATAATATTTTCGTTCGCCATTTCCAACACGTTCCATATATCCGTTCAATCAAGATTTGTAAATAGGAATTATTCTTTTTTTATATTGGTATGTATATTTTGTTAAAATATCAATACATAATCCATACTCTTTTAGCTAAAGAAAGCTTGTTACTATGTATCGTGGTGAAGACAAATCCTACTTAATTTCTGTTTAGGCATCCGAAGTTTCGATGTCCAGGAGCTGGCACCTTCTAATTTCCTTTCGGACACTAATCGCTCTTATCCTTTCTCTATCACTATCTCTTATGCTTTCTTTTTCTTTTCCTATCAACTTCAGTATACATTTATTTACATTGCAATAGTACGTAATATTGAGGTCTTAAATGTTCATTATTATTATTATTATTATTATTATTATTATTATTATTATTATTATTATTATTATTATTATTATTATTATTATGGTATTAAAATTTTTAAAGTTGCCCTAAAATTAGGAAACTTACAGATAAATCGGGATTTTGGGAGGGTGTTTGGACCTCCAGGACACACCTCTGCAAATACCAAAATTTCAAACCAAAGCGTTCCACTGAAGTTTCATGTAGAAAGAATTCTACTGTACGTTTTGAAGAAGGTAACTGTAGTAAAAATAACTTAATAACACTGAACAGTAAGGCATATAATAAACTAACTTTTAGGATATGCAAAAGTACTTATAAAAGCTTTGCTGCAAAAATACTTACACAGACCATAATAGATTCAATGAGCTCCGAAATACAAAGTTACAAAATAGCATACAAGATTCAGTTTACAAACTAATTGTTACTTAAAGAATGGACATACACTATGTTGAGAATTGAGATAAAACGAGAAATGTTTAGGATAGTTTTCGTCTCGTCTCGATTTCCATCTCCAAAGCGAGACGATAATTTAAGTTAGCCTTGTCGCGTCTTAAATGTAATATGTTAACTCTCGTCTCAATTTTGTTCATTTTATATAAGAACGAGATGAGGAATTCCTCTTCTCGCGAGCAACACTAAAAAAAAACGAAGTATTCTTGCCAAATGTTACATTTCTGGTTGTAATGTTATGCCCTGAGCGCAGGCCCGTGCTGGGATACTAATGAGGGCGATGGACAAGTCTACTAAAAGGGCACCCATACAAACGTACAAACGGGAATATATATATATATATATTACAGACTTTAAAAGAAAGTATGGATGCCATTTTATATCAAAATCATCACCAAATTTGTTTTAGTATTAACATAAATAGCTAATTTGTGAAAATTTCGAATCGAAATCCTCTTTACTAGAGAAAAACCTTTTTAATTCCTGTAACATTACTGTCAAATAAAATGAACCTAAATATATCAACAACTTAATGTAGCTCTATTGCCTATGGACACTGGAGGTTCAGTGCCGTATTTACAAAAGTGCTCCAGTGATTTCTGTCCTTAGCCAACTGGACTCAGTTTCTACTTTATATTCCAATCTCTGCGAGTACCATTTTAATGTTGTCTTCCTATCTTTGCCTCGGTCTTCCTAATGGTCGTGTTCTTATTTGAATTTCCAGGTAGAACTTTGAAGGCGTTTCTATTTTCATCCATTCTAGCTACATGACCTCCCCATTTGAGCCTACTAGACTTGATGACCCTAACAATGTTTGATAAACTTATAAATTATGCACTTCCTCGGTATGAAGTTTCCGCCATTCCTTATTCTTTCTCCTCTTGCAGTCCGAATCTGGTTTTCAAATACTTTCAGCGTGCAATTTTCCCTCAGAGTCAGTGACCATGTTTCGCAACCTTACAGCACAATAGGCATGGTTATCGTTTTGTATTTTAAGCGGCAAATTCCTCAACAGAATTCGCGACAACAAAAGATATTTAATTGAATAATAACACGAAATCACTGGTTTCAGTTGACGTCAAATTTATTAGTGATTATGGTTTTGGTCTGTTAATAATGATTCTAGATATTTGGAACTATCCATTTTGTCGAAAGTAAACATTATCTGGTATTTTAACGCACCCATAAAATGTAGTATTACAATGCCGACAAATTTCCATGTATGAAGTTTTCCCTGCATTTACTTCTAAGCACATATCCCTGCAAGCGTTAATTAAGATTTTTGCATTCCTTTCTATTGGTCTAACAGCTCCTATAAAATTTACATCATTAGCATATGCCATAACCTGATAAATACAATTTAGCTGTAGGACCTGATTGCTGTCTTTGATTTTCCTTATGGTCTTCTCCGAAACAAAGTTAAATAATAATGGCGACAATGCATCTCCTTGCTTTAGGCTATTCTCAACGTGAAAGCTCAGGAACGAGAATTTCTCTATTCGAACCTTACTTTGGGATTCATTTAAACATATCTTAATTAATCTAACTCTTTCGGCATTCCAAATTCTTTAAGCGTGTTGTTCAATGTTTCCCTCCTACCCGAGTCTAAAGTCAATAACTGATGTGCCAGGATATTGTATTCCCTTTTCTTTTCAAGTATTAGTCGAATGGTAAACATATGGTCGATAGTTGATCGATTTTACCTATATATACTCTGATATCTCCAATAATTTCATCTGCGTATGGAGACAATCTTTCTAATAGAATGTTTAAGAGGATTTAGTGGATGTTGACGGAAGAGAAATGCCTCAATAATTATTACAATCAGTTTTGTTGCTTTTCTTCTGAACTCGAACAATGATTGGTTCTTTTCACTTTTGTGGTAATTCCTCCTTTTTTCAGATAAGGAGAATGAGTTTGTTTATCTTGCTGTACAATTTTTCCCCTCCAGCGAAAATTAAGTCAGCCGGAATTTCGTCTACACCCGGAGAGGTGTGTTTATTTTTCTAATAGCGATTTCTATGTCTGTTTGGTTAGGTTCTGAAATATACGGTTATGCTGTGTGCATTTCACTTTCTCCACGAACATTAGTTTTTGGCTGTATATTAATCAAATCGTCAAAAAAATTTCCCATCTGTTTAAGATGCTATCCTTATCAGTGAGAACTATTCCGTTGGCTTTCTTTAATATATAAGCACAATATTGATATGCTTTCTTAAATTCGTTGATCCCCTTATATATGTCCCGAATGTTTTTGTTTGTATTATTATCTTCAAGTGAGCTTTCAAAAATCGCGTTCCTTTGTTCTAAAAAATTTGGAAGATTTCCGCCAGATGATAATGAACTTTTATATAGTTCTTTCGTTCCGATTTTTTAGCCAACGCTGTTTCTTCTATTTTCTCTTCTCTGCTACTTAGTACATTCCTCGTTGAACCATGGTTTGTTCCTACGTATCTCTGCGTGCCCCAATTTTTCTTTTGCAGAAATTTTAATGTTATCTCTAATTTCAACCAAGTATCCTGAACACTAGTGCACTTCGAACCTTCTAAAATCGAGAATCTATTTGACACTCTAATTTGGCTCCCCTCTCACCTGACTCTCCTTAAATTTCTTTAAATTAAACCGCTCCGTTTACAGATATTGAATATTTGCTTTATTCAATGATAGTCTCTCTCTTATTATCGCTGCTACCAGGTGGTAATTAGTGTCACAATCAGCTCCTCTGAACGACTGAACATTAGTTGTGCTACACTGTTTTCTTCTGTCTACTAAAACGTGATCAGTTTGGTTATGTGTTTTCCATCTAATGAAATCCAAGATTTATGAATGTCGCGATGTGGGAAGTTTGTAATCTTCATGATAAGGTTTCTGGATGTTGCAAAGTTCACGAGTTTACCTCCGTCGTCACAACCTTTCTTATGCAGACATTTATTCCCTATAATCGATTTGAAAATACCCCCTCGTCCTACCTTCGCATTGAAACGGCCTAACAGAATTTTCTTTTTTTATCGTCATCCTTATTTTATGTTGGGGCATGTGCATTTAAAACAAAATATTACACCACCGACCCTTAAGAGGAGTAAAACAAAATCTATCTTTAACCAATTCAATCCATGTAATTGCTAATATTATTCGATTGTGAACGGAAAGCCCTGTTCCTAGTTGGTAATTTTTAATTCGTTCTCCTTAAAAGAAAACGTAAAATTTCCCGACTTGACTCCTCCATTTCCTTCTCATCTAACTTCCTGATATCCCACTAGGTCCATCCTCTATTTCTAAACTCATATCTTACAATTTTTAACGCCACTGACCTATACAGACTTCTTATATTCCTTGTTCAAAATCTCATGTTGATTTTACTTTGCTGAGTTCGTGCCAAGTTATCAGTTCTAATCCAAGGATTCTGCGATTATACCTGAACATTATTTTACAGAATGAGGTTGTTTGCCCCACACCAAATCCCCAAGCTGGAGGATCACCCCCTTGTCTATCCGCGACTGCCTATTGAGTATATTCGCAGCTAACCTCTATATCTAGAGATTTTCTCCTCTATCCACAACCTGAGGACGGGCCATGCCATGGTGACAGGAAGAACACATTTCACAGAAATTAATATAGTTATATCTTAGAAACACAATAGGTACTGATTATCCGAACACTACAGCTTTAAAAAACATAGGAACAATCAATACGCTCGGATATATGGATGCATATTAAGACTGTGCAAGCTTCGATGCTGTAAAAATCGTAAATTAGAGACTAGTGTCAATGTAGTATTTCATGAATGAATCGTAAGTTTGACTATCCGAACTATTTTTGATGTATTACATTGTTTCGCTTTATAGCAACACAACATTATAGTTATTTTTGTAAGTGATTATACTCATCACCTGATCTCCAAAAATAACAACTGTATGAATTTATATAATACAAAACTGGTATCCAGAAGAACAAATTTTAAAAAAATGTCTATAATGTGATAATGCGCAGGGCACCTTATGTAAAGGCCACCTTGTACCCTTCATAGATTCTTTATTAACAGCCACTATTTGAATGTACAGTATTATACAAACCTGGTATACAGAACAACTAAAACCACTTATCTATAATGTGATGTTTCGTAGAGCGCCTTATGTAAAGGGCGCACTGTGTCTTTCACGGGTTCTTTACCAACAAAACTGTAAGAATTTATTACTAAAAACTTGTACTTTTATTTATAATGTGATGTTTTGGAGGGCTCACCGGGACACATCCCGGTGGGCCAGCACGGGCCTGCCTGAGGGATAATTAGTTCTTAACTTTAATCTTCTATGAGATAATAATAATTATTATTATTAATATTTTTATTCCTGAAGATTTGGTAATTCAAGTATTGAAACATCCGAGTATTCAAATATCAGAAGAAAATGAAACGTGTGTCATCGCCGATCAATCGCCATCAAAAATTCTAAAGTAAAAAAATGCACTGGTCGTTCGTGGATCCGATTTGATTCGACTATCTTCAGATTATTGGTCGAACCACTTAACCACGATTACTACGCAGCAATTGATTTGTCTTTAGTTTGTTTATGAGTATAATACACACGCCGTATTTGATTCAAAATAAAGGAGATTTGTAGTTTGTTTTGAAAAATCTGTAATGTTGATAATTTAGTGAATGCAGTGATATAATGCCCTCCGCGTCAATTGCATATTCCTGTGTTTTGCCATTCAATCGATTAACAAGCTAGTGTTTTGAACGAACAGAAAAGGCTCTTTATTTAGGTGAGGCGGAAGAAGTAGCGCTTTTAATGAGTGATTAGATTTGTAGGTTTCTAATCTGGTGACCCGGGTTCGATTCCCGCGTTCGCTGTATACCCTTTTTAAAATGTTTCATTTACAAGGATGAGCTCCAGTTGGATGCTGATAATGAAAGATAATCTCCAGTGGAGAAATTCAGTGATCTTGAAAATAAAGCAAGAAAAATGAATGGAGGAAGCGAGTTTCAGAGTTAATTCTATCACTGGTTCTATATTTTTATATATTATCCCTTAATTTCGTGCATTTGTAAGTTGTTGTTTATTGACACTATATTCTCCCCTTTTCTCTTTGTCTCAATGTGTAAAATTTCACAAATATTATACAAATTATGAACCCTAAGTTATATTTGCAAGTTAACGGGAAATAAGCCTACTTTAATACGGATACGTTCTCCATTACAAATAAATTACCAATAGTTAGCATTTTCAAAAATTATTTAAGGAATAAAGAAATCAACAATTTCTTCTTTCGAAGTAGTATTACGTATGAATCAGTGGAGTCGGAACCAAGGAGCTCACGCCCTGTTAGACCTCCAAAATTTTCATTGGGGATTGGGTTCTTCTCCCCAAATGATCCATCCATACTTTTAATTGATTGCAGGTTTACTTAATAGTTTCAAAACGCAGCGCAAATCTTTGAGTCAGTAGGGATGCACGCGAGACGCGAGAAGTCTCGTCTCGTCTCGCATTTGCGAGACGAGACAGGAGACGAGACTGGAAATTTTATGCGAGACGCGAGACGAGACTAAACCATGCGAGACGAGACTCAGTTAAGTCTCGCACGAGAAGTCTCGCGAGACTTCTCGCAGTCTCGCAACATTTATGAATTACATGTAATTATATATTAAGTGATTTTACATTTATTGAATTTTCTAAGTTGAGTGTTAATGCCTCCAGGAACAAAAAAGTGATTGGGGCAATAGACATTTTATGAGATTTATTATTATTCAAGGTTGACTTTCAGAATTAAAGCCTTCTTTAGTTTCTACACATCATTAAAAAAGAAAAGCTTTGTAAATTGGAAATTTATTACAACATCGATTTAGGACTTTATTTTGCGACACAAACACATACACGCGGGCGCGCACGAATACATGAACTTCTGTTTTTTTCGTCTGGAAAGCGAATAAGACTCCCTATTGCTGCAAAATGTGATATTTCTGTTGTTTCTGTTTTTTCACATTACTACTAGCGATTTATGTTGGGGGATGGTGGGGAAATCCCCTCTCGTCAAAGTTTATCCCGGGTCCGTCTCGCAGAAATAACATGATATTTTTTACATGGAATAAGTATTTTCTTTCTATATATTTATCAAAAACATCCCCCTCTAGTTTGGAAGTTTAATTCAAACACTGGTTTGGTAGGATGGCCCTATAGGTTTGATGCGAGATGGTAGGAATGGCCCTATATCTGTCAGTAATTTTATTTTCTAGATCTGGCAACACTATATAAGTTGAAAGCGAAAGTTGATAAAATGCGATAATGCAACATTGCTACAAGCGCGAACGAACCAAAAGAATTGGGTCGTATTGTGTTGTGAGGAGTTCTTTTGTTGTCTACAAGCGCTTTTGGCGGTATAAAAACATCTTTATAATGGAAAATCACCCTTCAAGGAAACGACCAAAACGTGTAAATGTTGATAGTGGCGACGATATTTTAGAAGAGCCAAATATTGCTGGAGACCACTAAGCTGGAAAACAATGTTGGATCCAGCAACAATTTATGCTGGTTTTGCTGTAAATTATGCTATTAACCCTTTGGGGATCCCATGGTACAATCTGTACCATACGGGATGTTTCATGGTACATTGCTTTATAACTCTCCTATTTGAGCTTTTTCGTCCGTTTTTTTTTCATGTCCAGAGGCATTCTAGAAGACCTTACGTATGGTTTCACACCTTCCTGCGTCGAGACATAAGAGGTGATGACGTCATAATTCTAAAATATATATTTTCTTTTAATATTGCGGGGCCGGTCTATGTTCATTATTTTTTGGCGGGCTTATTTTTACAAGATTGAAATTTTGCACAAACATTCAGTCCACCGAGTAGTATTTACCAGATTATTTTTTCAGATTTCTGCGTTAAAACAGGGGGGGGATCCAAAGGGGCGAAAAGTTGAAAAAAGGGATATTTTACCAAAAAATCAATTTCTTCGCGATTTTCCCACCTTAGATACATGATGGAGACAAGTGAATGGTACCGCCTGAAAGGCAGTTCTATTCTGAAGAGAATGATGTGCGACACATGACCCTAGGGTAATTAGGGAAGTGTCAGGGAATTTTTATGAAAATATACTTCTGTATAAGGGAATTTAGGACATTTTCGGTATTATTTTTTGCGGGCTTATTTTTGCACCTAGAAGATTGAAATTGTGCACAAACATTCAGTCCACCGAGGAGTATTTACGAGATTTCTTTTCGTACTTCTGTGTTAAAACATGGGGGTACAAAGGGGCTAAACGTTGAAAAGGGAAATTTTTACCAAAAAATCCCTTTCACAGGATTTTCTCGCCTTAGATACATGATGGAGACAAGTGAATGGTACCGCCTGAAAGGGAGTTCTATTCTGAAGAGAATGATGTGCAAACAATGATCCTAGGGTAATTAGGGATGTCTCAGGGAATGTTTAAAAATTTCCCTCTGTATACGGGAATATGGGACATTGTCGGTATATATATATATATATATATATATATATATATATATATATATATATATATATATTGGCGGACTTACTTTTGCACCTGGAAAATTGGAACTGTGCATATCTCTGCGTTAAAACAGGGGGGTCCAGAGGGGCTAAAAGTTGAAAAAAAGGATATTTAGACCCAAAAATCCCTTTTTTGGGATTTTTCCGCCTTAGATACATGATGGAGACATGTGAGTCATACCGCCTGAAAGGCAGTTCTAAGCTGAAGAGAATGATGGGCGAAACATGACCCAAGGGTAATTAGGGATGTCTCAGGAAATTTTTTACCTGAGATCATGGTGTGTTACTGTAATTTGGGGCATGGTGGGAAGATAGAAACTTGAAATTTGGCACACACATTTAGTATACCAAGTACTATTTATCAGATTTTTTAGATGGGTACGTTCACACAGGGCCGCTCCAGAGGGGCCCAAAGTGCGAGAAAAAAATTCCCTCCGTAATTGTTCCTTTGATATCATTTTTCCCGCTCCTGGTATATGGTATGATCATGCAAGTGGTACCATTTGAAAGCCAGCTTCATTCTGAAGAGAAAGAGGTATGAACCATGATCCTAGGATAAATAGTGACGATGCAGTAGCTGCTTGACTGAAAGTCTAAAAAATAGCCCAAAAAGCCGGGTACCGGAAAGGGTTAATTTGACGAAAATTAATGGTCCAGGAATCAAATTCCAGCACAACTTTTCTTTTAATTTGGAGCGGAGGGGACACAAGTTCGGATACCATGTTAAACTTTAGGTTCCATCTCCTTAGAATGTTATGAACATTCATCCCATGGAAAACAATGGCAAACCAGCAAGAATTCAGCTTGCCAAGGGACTTTTAGGTCAAATACCTCCCTTCGGACAGAATATCACATCATTCATTAACAGCCATAGAATAACACATTGCAAAATTTTGACCAGAATATATGCGAGATTGCGAGACCATGCGAGAAAGTCTCGCGCGAGACGCAAGACGAGACTCAAAATTTTATGCGAGACGCGAGACGAGACTTCATATTTGCGAGACGAGACGAGACGCGAGACGAGACCAACATTTGAGGCTGCGAGACGAGACGAGACTTTTCCATTTCTCGTCTCGTCTCGTCTCGCGTGCATCCCTATGAGTCAGTTAAAAAAAATAAACTACCATACGTACCGGATGATCTATCTGTATATTATTTGATACGAGGACATGTATAGTTATTTGAACTAAGTAAACTTGTTTATATAATCCTCATTTGAGTTAATTATAAGATTAACTACAGTAAGTCCCCCGACTGTTATCTTCTCATCAGCGCCTCTGTTATCCGTATATATTTTCAAGTGGCTGTGTATAATTTTACGTGTGTATCATGTAAACAAGAATTACTGTGATTATAAGTATCCAAACACTCCCTTTTTTATTTCGTCATCCAGCGTTTTGCTCCACTTCTGCACAGAAGCACTTTTTACGATTTGTGCTTCTAACAGTTGGGGGCAACTTTATGCTGTTGTGCTAGCTACTACCAGGCGTAACTAATCTTGGAGCAGGCGTTAGTTGGGTTGCCTATCTCGCGGACTTTGTACATCAAGAATTTCTGTGGCCCACTGCACATATGAGAACCTATAATAGAATACAAATTGTTAGTGGCGTATTAATAATATTATTATAGAATGGAATTATTGAGTTCATGGGGCTTTTTCGTGAATTGGTTGGTGTTTCGTAACACTGACGAGTACTTGAGAATATAGATATATTGCTTCGTGATTACGAATATTATGAATATAATAGAAACCCAACATATGACTATATATAAACCCAATGATGAGTACATATATAAGAGGCTACTAGATCGAAATGAGTGAGTGTGTCCCTGAATGTAATCGGAGTCTCCCAGACCTTTCGTCGAAGACTATAATTTCGGGTAAGTTAATTCGCATAATTGGTTTGAGTGGAAATTAGTTGTAGTTTGGTATGTAAGTGACTACAAGGAGATTGATGAAGTCAATAAATATGGATATTTTGCAAAACTCTATAAACACATCCATGTATTAATTAGCAATGTTGTTATACCATATTTTTACAATATATCTAATAACGTGAAACGATTTAGCAAGTAATAAGTAGTACAGGTTAACACATCCTATGGATTTTTTCAATTCATTATTTTTCAGTTTTTTTTTTTTTAATTTCACTGTTTTCTATATTCGACTAAGTACTTTTTTTCTTCATGTGAAAGGAAATTTTCATCTCATTGTATACTTCATGACGTTTGTTGTGGTTCATTTGGAGCGGGGCAGCGTCGTGATGTGGGGGAATGTATGTGTGTGTGAACTCACTGTGAGAAAGTTTAGCGTTATTTCCCATCACCGATGAACTTGTACTATAAATATCTGATTGAATTTTAAACTGTTATATATATATATAGTCCACCTTTTGATTATAGTATTTTTAATCTTTTCTTGAACTGGAAGTTTTGAATTATTTTCTTTCTTTCTATTTTCTCTTGTTTTCAACCGACTTTAGTGGTAGCGGAGTTTGTTATTTAGAAATTTCGAAATTCGAAGATAAACAAGCTTTGGGATGTAAATCCTTGACCCGAAGATCCTTTAGCGGAGACGGAATAACTATGGCGCAGAGGTATTAACGGGAAATTTCTAACCGTGGTCCTCCATAGTATCTCTGCTTGGTCACAGACTTCTAGCGGGTTTCAGGATAATATCATCCGTCTGTATTGTGAGGAACGAAAGTTTTTGGTCTATGTATAATCGTTTCGACTTAAGTCAACAAATGGTTGCACGCTTCCTTTTTATCTGCGACGACCCTAATTTTTTATCTGTCTCTTTCTTTACCTTTGTTCTTTACCTTGCATCTGTGATCAACGATGACTCCAAGATATCGAGTATTCAAATTTTAAGAAGCTAGTGTTACCAGGAATGCAGAAATATTAAATTATAAGTTATATGATTTTTTTCATCGGCTTGGAGGCATTCGATGTTTATGGTTTTCAATTCTTTTCTTTCTTTCCTCTAACTAAATTTTTGTGTCATTCTTTTTATACCAGTTCATATACTCCCTAATATAGGTCAATTGTTTTGTATTTATGATAGAGGCATATATATATATTAATTTAAGTAGCTTATAACTGATGTTCTGTGATTTTAGTTCCGAAATAAGTTCGTGATCTTAGGGTCGTTTTCCATATTCCTGAGAAATAATTCTGCACTAGATATACTTGTATTACGATATTCACAATGGTCGATAGACTATATCTCTTCCAGTCATTGCAGAATACTATCACTAAACCAGTTAGTCCTAGCTAATCACAAATAAACAGGAATATTAAGCAAATGCGTACGCAACTAACAGTATATTTTATTTTGTAAAATATCTCGATGGTTAAAAAGAATTTGTTTATTGATTAAAATTTTTGTTGTAGATTTCCTGAAGTTATTTTTTTAATGTATTATTTTGATTTTAATGACTGACTTTTCACAAGAATACTATTGTCCGTATATACAAACTTCCGTTATTACGAATTTAAATATTTACTATAATATTCTTGTAACTAATTTGGTATATTCTTTTGCTAGAGCGGCACCGTATGGCAATATCTGTAAGTGAATGCATTTATCCGAAATTCTGTTTCATACCGTAATACCGATGTTTAAGACTCCTGGTTATTAAATACCAAAATCGTTTGCAAATTGCTTGTTTTTGCACATCAATTTCAATTTTCTACGCCGTCTTCCTAACTCTGTGATGACTATATTGACGACATGTTCTGGAACTGCAGTTATATTCTATATATGGAAAAGATAAAATGTTAACGTTTATATTCGATGTTGCTATGTAAATTCAATATTTCGGTGTATGATTTCTCTGTACGGGCGAGAGTACCTGCGTAAACTATACACATTTTTCGTAAACAGTGAAGAATCCGTAGCAATCATTCTACCCCAAAATACTTCTAACAACCAAAGTGAAACTTTAACTTGCATTAATTCAGTGCGTTCACCCTTATAAAACAGTGTTTCCATAATCACTTATTTGGAGCTGCCATAGTGCGAAATTACATCCGATTAATATCTTTCTAGGAATGCAAATATTGACAGGTTAGCGCAGATTCTCAAATACGTCGGAATTAAAATAAAGTTTAGATATCAATTACCATATAATTTAGATAAACAGTAATAATGTACTGATAAAATACATAGCTTATGAATTACCCTGATTTCTAATATGTCAAAATTACAGTGATACAGTTAACTGAAAGGACTATTAACTTACTTATTAACTTACCAGAACTGTGATATACTAAATCTTATTCCTATATATATACCGTTTTCTTCACAAACAGATAGTTTGCTCAAAGATGTATATTGATAACATGGTGGAACAGTTTCTTTTGTCTACATATATTCTTCTGAAATAATTCTGGAGGAATCTGAAATAAAAACAATATATTTAATGCTATGGAACATTTCCCTGAGAACTAAAATTCAGAATATTAGTTCTACGTTTTTCAACGGTGCAATTTTACGCAATGTTATTAAAATTTTCATGAACCTTTTTGTGACAAGTAAAGTCGTAAGATTTTTTTAACCATTGATTGTTTTGAAAATTACCTAATATTACGAATCTTATGTAACATATTACTGTTTACTCCCGTATGGATGAAGATATTTCTGTTTTTAAAAAATATTGATGTGTTTATTTCTCAAAGTTTATTATTTTTTAAAAAATTTGAATATGTCGATTATTAAGTATAAATAAAAATACCAGCTGGAAAAATGTTTCTTTATTTAGTATAAAATATAGATAAATGCATCGTAGTAGTAAATTAGGGTAGTGTAGTAATATTTTATTTATTTTGTTAGTGTGTATATTTTAGCTTCATGTGGTGTGGATTTACTATGTTTGTTCATACAAAGTATTTTGATAGTGAATGTTTTAAACTAACATTTTAGCAGCCCTTCTTTTTATATATGAAAGTAGAATCAATACCCGGCTTAGGCATACACTGAAAACAATGTCAATCGAACTTATGAAGTAATATCTGATTATTGCTATCATTTCATTTAAATACGATCTAGGTATATTCATTGCTACACAGCACAGAAGAAGACAGAGTAATCGCTGAAACAGTGACTAGTCAAAAATAGTGAAATAATTTCACTACAGAATTGGATTGTGAGTGTTTTCTTTCTAGGTTATTCTTTAATGTTGATATAAGTTTGATATTTTCTCTTCTTTCTCTTTCAATTTATTTTTCCTTTTTTTCTTTCTTTCTTTTCTTTCTTTCTTTCCTAGTTTAACTGTCATACTCATGTCATCTCACTCTAAAGACATTTCCTCTGGAATTTTTTCGTCGGTGAAGTGGCCGCCTTATCTGACACATGGTTAATATATTTACTATGGTTTCTACGAAGACCGTTAATATAGAGATAACATGAGAGAGGGGGTTAGAAGTATATTGTGAAATAATCTGTATAGAACACAATTATGAAATTACATTATTAAAATACATATTGTTATCATAATAATGGAAGACCCAAGGTCCTAGGTTCCCCAATTTTTTGAATACTAAAATAATTTTGCTATTATTCATATATTTTTGAAAGTGTATACTAAACTCATGATATGCGTCTTATAGTCTGGGTTCTTGTTGGCCTTCCCTCTAGTGTTTGCTTTCTAGATTCGCCACTGGCTAACGTTCTATAAATGGGGGGCATTATTATCCTAAAATATGATGTCATTATCTGGAAATAACATGTTAAGAACAGGGGGTTTTCTAAAAGTGCAACATAATCTTGGGCAATTATGCTACCAGTAAACATTATAACAGAACCAATTAAAACCACGGTATTACAAAGCTGCCACCATGATTCGCGTTTGGATGGAGACACTCCTGGATATTTAGACTCCTTTTTTTATTTTAGTAAACGATAATATCATTTTAAAATTATTGTTTAATTAAATACTTACGATAATATTCAACTGAATGTATGTATAATTACACCATTTGGTTATTGTAGCGTCTATTCTTCGGTCCGGATTTCCATCTTTGTTTCACTCACTTCTAAAGTTCACTGAACGACTTTTTAATAAGATACTACGATAATTCTTTCCTATGTAATATCTATATCTGTCGAATTTTGTATAGAAAGATTCACCGCATATAAGTTGAATGTTTGTCTCCCAATATAACTCCTACATTGTACTTATAGCTCTACACATCTATATGTAACAGTCGTAAATAATATTTCTTTTAATGTTTCAAACGGTAACATAGTCAAATGCCATTAATCGATTGGGCGTATACATTAAGATAACACGAAACTTTTTTCTATCATGTTACAGATCTCCTTCACCATTCTAACAAAAAGTTCTGAGTGGCAATATCCGATGTCTAATGTTTTGCTCTAGATAGTAAAAAAATGCTTTTAACCTTTTTTGATCAGGTATACCAATAAAAAAACACACAAATCCTTTTATTATACTTTATTGATATGGTAGAAGTTCTGTGTATCATCGTTAAAATACATTAAGAGTTAAATGGGAAAAGTTGTCAATTGTTTTTATTCCTAATGGAGATATTTTGTAGTCCATAGTTGACATTTGGGCTAATTGCTATTCTACATTAAAACACATTTTAGTGAATAAAACACTCATGGATCAAATGTTTGTTCTTTTGGAATTCAATGTTTTAAATCGTAACTATAGAGGTCATTCGCATGCGCCACTAAAATTCCTTGAACGTTTCATCATGAATACCTTACTACATAACTGACAATCCATACATTCATTAGCATGCATGAACGGAGTAAGGGAAGACAGTGGCCAGTCAGTTCAATTTGAATAAATTAGTAATTGGAATCAAGCTTGCTAAACATACGATAATTTATCGTGATATACGATAATTACTTACTTAATGCTATATGGCATTGGTTCTCAACCTAATTCCTATCACGACCCCCATTTTATGACATATTCTTGTAGCGTACCTTGAAATCTTGAGAGCACGAAGAAGACGAATGTGGATAAATGACATATTTTTATCAAGAAATGAGGAGCAAAATATAGGGGATGTCACTCCCGTTAACCTCTTCAGTCCCAAGCTGTTAGTTGGAATCGCAAAGATAGGAATTTTATATATTATAAAATTGGGGTGCTATGATACACATAAATGACAGTTTTGTTGTGGTACGGTTGACGGGATGGGGTAGGGGGCCTGTTCAGCCGGCTGAACATTTGTAACAAGGCACTATATTTCTGTCCATAATCGGATACTTATTTTTGGAAGAACAGTGAGATTCACCTTCTTAAATTTTGAGTACATTTATTCATATATTTATCGTACATTCAGTTTTGTATGTTGACTATGCTAAACTAATATAGCATGTGTACAATATTTATAATGTGTTTATATTGATAATTTGTGAACTTGTGCTCTTTCCAATTCCTTTCCGCATTCCATTATCCGGTTCACTTTCCATAGAAATCATAGAAGCAGTTTGTGTTTTCCTGAATGCAGAAGAATATTGCACTAGATACATTTGGAACCTATTGATTTTGAACACCCTGGTTTATTGTTTATCTGTCTGTTCACTCTTCTCTGGTGAAACAACTAGAAACAGTTCTTTACGATGGACATTCGACTAGCTACTGGCGCGCTTAGTACTAGTCCTCTTGCCAGCCTTTATGTTGAAGCCAACGAACGATCATTAATATATCGTCGTAGGAGGCTTCTCCTTAATTATTCTGCACACGTGCTCTGTATTTCTAATCACCTCTGTAGATTTTTTTGTGTGATGGCTGGGTTTACAACCTCTATGCTGTACGTCGTCGCTGCACACATCCATGGTACATCCATGTGTGTGAGTCTTTTTTCTGACGAATTTGTGTGGCTCTCTCTTTCGTTGCTTAAATTTCTTGTTGTCCCGCCAAGGCTGCATCGAACACCACGGTCTGAATTACACTTGTCTTCACACCCCAAACAGCATACTAATTTCCAGGTGTACCAGCAACAGTTTGCCGTACTCTTAGAACAGTACCCTAATTTTAATGTTTTCTATACGGATGGTTTAAAGAGGGTAATTCTGTTGGCTGTGCCTTTGTCATTGATGAGAGCAACTCAGAATATAGCTTACATCGCCTCTATACTGCTGAATTGGCTGCCATTACTTCCGTATATACTGCTGAATTTGCTGCCATTACGCTTGGCCTGGAACACCCTCTCACGCTCTCGTTCCGTCGTGTGCTGGTTTGCATCGATGCTCAGAGCGTAATTAGGGGCCTTCAGAAGTCTCGACTAAGCACGCCCTCTGAAAACATTCTTCTGAGATCCAGCCATCAGCTCTAACCCCAGGACTGTGTCATCGTTGTCTGTTGGGTGCCGGGTCATGTTGGCATCAGGGGAAATGAACGTGCTGCCACCATCGCCAAGAACGCCGCTTTGGCTGAAGTTGTATTGGAGCATAATCTTCCTTACTGCGATCTTCACTCATTTTTCCACCTTGATACGCACTCATTGGTGAGTAGTTTGGGACCAGCCTAATGAAAATGAATGCAGTTAAGCCGCTCCTCGGAAAGTAACATACATCTTCTCGCGCTAGTCATCGAGATGAAGTGTCTTCTGACGCGTTTTCGTATCGGACACTCTCACCTGACACATGAGTATTTGCTGCGTGGTTTGGGCCGTCCATATTGTGAGGATTGTATTGTTCCTCTGAGTATCCAGCACATTATTGTGGAATGTCCTGAATATTCAGATCTCAGAGAACGTCACGGATTGCCTTGTATATTTACCCGTGCTTTGGTGGATGATGGTGGTATTGTTAGCTTGGTACTTCAGTTTCTTCATGCTTCTGTGGTTGCTCACATTTTCTGTGCTATCTAATCTCTATTCTTTTAATTGCTACTACACTTTTAGCTATTGTTCTATCTTTTTATTGCTGTATCTATATTGTTCTTGTTATCTATTTTTATTCCATATACTTATTCTTTCATCATTTTTTTGTTTTTAATTTTGCAGCACTTTTTGTTTTTGACATATTCGTTTTAGTTTTTCCTTGCTCTTCTATTGATGCAGTACTTGTGTGAGCAGCCGTGTCGATCATGACACGGACATATGGCCTCAATGCTGACGTCCTCATTCGTTCCCCCCCCAACTCAGTCATACATACAGATTACTAAACTGGTAAAATAGAAATATTAGAAAGGTGGGTACACTCTTCCCCTCAATGAATGCAGCCTAAATTCAAAAATAAAAAATGTGGAGCAACATTATTTTTTACTTCTTCCTCTTCCGAGCTAAATATTTGAATACTAACTGTTTCTCGACCCATTACTTTCATAAGCGTCAATATCGCTTTCATCAATCATTTGAAGTACATCATCCTGGTCAAGGCCTCGACCTGAAATGGAAATCGAAACAAGTTTTCTCTTTAATTAACCAGAATTGTCAAAGTTCTAGAGAAAAAATAGCTAAAAAAAAAACACGAAACTAACTTTTAAATAATTCATACAATTAAATAAATACAGCAACAATTCCAGCTAGTTAAGCATCCAACCCTGGCTACAAGCCTAAACAATTATACAAACAATTGTTCAATATTTCTAGGAAGTAACAACAAAAATCAAATACGATTCAGTAGTCAAGGATTAGCCAGAATTTTATCAGTTGCGTACGATTGTTCAGCCGGCTGAACACGCCAACAATGACGTCTTATATTTACAGACGTTAGTTCATATCAATGGAATTTCTTGCTAATAATACATATCAGACATTTCTTGATAAGACAGAAGCGAAATGTATTCCCTAAAATAGGTTTTGTAATGAATAGACGTACCTTTGTGAAAGGACGATGCAGCTTCTCGCTTCTTTGGACGTCCAGCCATACTTCCGAACACAAAACAAACAAAAGAAAAGCGAAACTCGCACTACTCACACATACAGATAAAGTACAAAGTTCAACGAGCTTGGTGACGGAACTTGAGTGCATTTGGCCAGATTAAATTAACTAAATACAATTAGAGATCACAGAATCAACCTACTTTGTAAGAGAATTTTCCCCATGAGTAAAGAAACCCATTTTTACTATTTCAAATATATTTGTTAATAATTATATGTATTCGTAAGATCATTATTTGAGTAGAAAAAGGAAATATAAATTGAATAAAATGTTGCTGTTCGTTTATTAATTAAATCTTTGTATTTTAAAGACAAAACAAAGAAAAATATACATTACTTCCACTCCAAGTTCCTTGCTTACACCTGCTTACAATCCCAGCAGTTTGGGTCGTTTTGCATTCGCATTTCTTCTTCGGTTTTCGCAATTCGCAGCTCGGAACTAGTCGAGGCACTCCCATTTATTTACACATGCTGTGAAATACGCATTCGTATTCGCAATCGCATTCGGGTCCACTAGAGGCGCGGCCTTATAGTTTCTGATTTGTGAAAAGGTTGTTGGGACCCAGGCACGTTGCTAGGATTTCGTGAAGGGGGGGGTCCATGACATGAAATACTCGATCATTCTAAACAATTTTACTGGAACATATATTGGTTCGTTTAGCCAGGATTTCGTAACGGGGGGCGGGAGTAGTATTGGCGATACTCTGCCTAACTTTTGATTATTTTTAATGAGGGGCGCCAAGGCCCTGGGTCAATGACCTAGGGGTACATAGGACCACCCCCTCTAAATTTTGGCAGGGGTACCTTGGCCCACCCCCTAAATTTTGGCAGGGGTACATAGGACCACCCCCCTTAAATTTTGGAAATTGCCAAATCTATAAATTTGGTATGGTAGCCTAGGACCACAGTATGTACCTCTATTAGTATTGGGTGTCTATGTCGTTCCCTTTCATGGGTAAAAAATTGCCAAAAAGTCAAATTTCGGGGGTTTTTGACCTAATTTATCCCCTTGGATGAGGTGTTATTACCCTATATAGTTATATGGGCGTATACAGGGGTCCATTCCCTTTCATAAGACATGGGTATATTAATGCACCCCTTGAAAAATTTGGGAGGGGTACCTTGGCCCACCCCTTAAATTTTGGAAATTGCCAAATCTAAAAATTTGGTATGGTAGCCTAGGACCACAGTATGTACCTCTATCAGTATTGGGGGTCAATGTCGTTCCCTTTCATGGGTAAAAAATTGCCTAAAATTCACATTTCGGAGGTTTTTGACCTAATTTATCCCCTTGGATGAGCTGTTATTACCCTATATGGTTATATGGGCGTATACAGGGGTTCATTACCTATCATAAGACATGGGTATATTAATGCACCCCTTGAAATTTTTGGGAGGGGTACCTTGGCCCACCCTTTCAATTTGGGAAATTGCCCAATTTCAACATTGGGTATTATAGTACAGGACCCTAATATGTATTATGATAAATTTGGGTGGTCCACCTCATTCCCTTTTAGGGGTAAAAAATTGCCAAAAATTCAAATTTCGGGGGTTTTTGACCTAATTTATCCCCTTGATGAGGTGTTATTACCCTATATAGTTATATGGGCGTATACAGGGGTCCATTACCTTTCATAAGACATGGGTATATTAATGCACCCCTTGAAAAATTTGGGAGGGGTACCATGGCCCACCCCTTAAATTTTGGAAATTGACCAATTTAAACATTTGGTATTATAGTACCGGATCCTAACATGTATTATGATAAATTTGGATGGTCCACCTCGTTTCCTTCTAGGGGTACAAAATTGTCAAAATATAAACGTAAGCAATACGTTGTACCACCTGTTTGGTCTTTTGGCCCAATTTAACCTCTTGGATGAGGTTCTATTACCTTATATGGTTATATATAGGGGTCTATTCCCTATCATAAGACATAGGTACATTTGTGCACTCCTTTAAAAATTTGGGAGGGGTACTTTGGCCCACCCCTTAAATTTTAGAAATTGCTCATTTTATATATTTGGTATTATAGTACTGGACCCTAACATGTATTATGATAAATTTGGGCGGTCCACCTCGTTTCCTTCTAGGGGTACAAAATTGCCAAAATATAAACGTAAGCAATACGTTATACCACGTGTTTGGTTTTTGATCGATTTTATCCCCTTTGATGAGGTGTTATTATCCTATATAGTTTTATGGTCATGTATAGGGGTCCATTACCTTTCATAAGATATGGGTATATTTGTGCACTCCTTTAAAAATTTGGGAGGGGTACTTTGGCCCACCCCTTTAATTTTGGAAATTGCCCCTTTTACATGTTTGGTATTATAGTATAGAACCCTAATATATATTACTATAAATTTGGGTGGTTCACCACGTTTCCTTTGATGGGTACGAAATTGCCAAATTTTAGTACAACCACGTGTTTGGTTTTGGCTCAATTTATCCCCTTGGATGAGGTCCTATTACCTTATATGGTTATATGATCATGTATAGGGGTCCATTCCATATCCCCTTAAATTTTGGAAATTTTCCAATTTAAGCATTCGGTATCATAGTACATGACCTCAACATGTATCATGATAAATTTGGGTGGTCCACATCGTTCTCTTTTAGGGGTACAAAATTGCTAAAATATAAACATAAGCAATATGTTGTACCATGCGTTTGGTTTTTGGCCCAATTTCTTCCCTTTGATGGGGTTCTATTACCTTATATGGTTATATGGTCATGTATATGGGTTCATTTCCTATCATAAGACATGGGTACATTGACGCACCCCTTGAAAAATTTGGGAGGGGTATTTTGGCTCATCCAGTCGGTTTTAGAAATTGTTTTAATATAAGCATTTGGTATCATAGTACAGGACTTCAATATGTACCACTATAAATTTGGATGGTCCACATCGTTCCCTTTCATGGGTAAAGAACTACCAAAAATCGAATTTCGGAGGTTATTGACACCTATTTAGCACGTTATATGGTTTATTACCTTTATATGTTTATGTTCCCTTTTAAATTTGGGAATTATCAAATAACAAAATTCGGTAAACGTTTTCTAGGACCCATTGGTGTTCCTCTTATGGCCAAATATTCAAAATTTAAATGTTATTGACCGGTTTTATTATTGAATAAGTACAGGATTTATTACTTTTTTTTCATAAGACACAGGTGTATTTGTGTACCAATCTTAAATTTTGGGAGGGGGTACATTTCTTATTGTCGTATCAATAATTGGTAATTGGATAGTATATCATTCATTGGGTAAATCATTGTCAAATATGAGTATGATCACGTGATCAGTTATTAACCTATGATGGGATTAGGAGTCCAGGACATTGGTACATTAAAACTTTGTAGTATAATTTAAGAATGCGTCATTGGTTTTGATTATTCACGCCAAATATAAACGTAAGCAAGACGTTGTACCACGTGATTGTCCTTGATGAGGTAGTGTACAGGGATTCATTTCCTTTGTTATGGTACTTCTTAAGTTTGAGTACACACACTTCTAGAAAACAGTTGGTTCTACTCAGGTAAACAATTGACGGACATTATTGACCTTATTGAACATATAATAATATGATTAACTCTAAGACTTAGGTATATCAGGAGAAGTATTCTTTAAATTTGGGAATGGTGATAAACAGAATTTTAACATAAGGCGCGAAATTAGAAACAATACATTGAACTTTAGTCACAGCTCATAGTCTAAGATCATTGGTGGTGATTGATTTGAAATCTGATAGCTATCCTTATTGAATCTTATGACTCATAGACGAAAGGCAATACATGCTACAACACTGGCAAAGTTATTGTTAATGCAATTTGATTGGTTGATCACTATCTTTCCTGCAATCTGATTGGTTGATCACTATCTTTCGTGCAATCTGATTGGCTGATGATTTTCAAATCTTTGCTGTATTCAGTTTTAAGTTTTGTTTAACATTTAAAAATCTTGGTTTCGTTCAACATTTTGCACTCACTGATAAATATGATCAAAACCGTTTATTTGTTAATCGAATAGTTAAAAACCGGATAAAGTTTGACGGTTAACCGTGAAACGTAAAATTTTTTTAGTTTGAAATTTTTTTGCTTGAAATTTTTTTGTTTGAAAATTTTTTCGTTTCCAAATTTTTTTGTTTCAAAATTTTGTTTGAGATTTTTTCGTTTGAAATTTTTTGTTTGAAAATTTTTTCGTTTGAAATTTTTTGTTTGAAAATTTTTGTTCGAAAATTTTGTTTAAAATTTTTTGTTTAAAATTTTTCGTTTCCAAATTTTTTGTTTGAAATTTTTTGTTTCAAAATTTTTTTTTGAAATTTTTTTCGCTTCAAAATTTTGTTTGAATTTTTTTTGGTTTGAAATTTTTTGTTTGAATTTTTTTTCGTTTCAAAATTTTGTTTCAAAGATTTTTGTTTGAAATTTTTGTTTCAAAGTTTGAGTTGACATTTTTAAAAGTTTGTGCACCTATTAGTAAAGAACCGGAACTGTTTAGAACAAAAACCTTTGACAACATTGTGGTGCAATAGTACACGTCAGAACCTGGGGTTGTACTTGAAATGAAAAAACACAATTCATTGAAATGGATCATTTTATTACACTCCACATACATCCATACCAGATAGTGGTTCTGGATATTGTCGATACAATGTATTTTGAACTTCTTGCACTAGTTTGTCTTTAGCATATAATTTTAATTCCAGTTGAAGTCTTTTAAGGTCTAATGCAATATCAATTGGTGGAAACTCAATGTCCATTTGATCACAAATAAACTGTTTATCAATACAGGTATGCACCCACGAACGATGTTGACAACCATCACAATATCTAGATACATGTTGTACAATATGCATAACACATTTTTCAAAATAGTACTTTTTCAGGAATATACTAGTTTTGTTGCACACTTCCACTGCATGTTTAACACACTGAAATACGCTGATGAATTTGTTCCATTCAGTTTGTGTTAGATACACCATGTTACGAGGGACATGGAATGTACTCTTTTTACGTAACAGCACCATCTTCTCTTCGAGGACTGTACGCAGCACCACTTCATGATTTGAGCCTAATGATTTGACTATGGTCACATTTAGCTCATCATGAAAATAATCGTTCATTTGGTCGATTCGTGAACATAATATTTGCCATTCTTCACAGGTCAGTTGTACACCAAATTGTTCTGCTTTGCCCAATCGAATCACAGGTTCAAATGTTCTAGCACTGATACCAATCATCACATGTTTTGTTTGAAATATATTTATTGGATAATAGCTTGCGAAGATGAACTCTTTATCGTTAGAAGTACACATCTTTCCTCCTGAAAAGCACTTGCTCAAATGATTTCGTGGGATGACACTGTATTTGCTGGTTTATAATTATTGCTGACGTCATTGGTAAGGAATGTGCTGACGTTTGAATTAATGATTTCATCACAGTTGCTGACGTCATGCCGACCAACCACATTCATACAACTACAGCTGACGTCATTGGAAAGAAATGTGCTGACGTTTGAATTCATGATTTCATCACAATGGCTGAAGAATCTGGCTGTGTACTAAATTCAAGTTGATGACTTCGACCCAAGAATCCTTTGTAACATAAAGATACAGATCCAGTATTTAAGAAACGCAGCAGTTCTTCTTGTTTTGATGGTTCCATGGGTAAATATCTTGCTGGTAAAATTATATTCTTATCAGTTTCAAGCTTCACTACGATTCTTAATCCAAACTTTGTAGGGATCATTTGGCTAGCTAAGATTCTATAAGGTACATTCTGTTGTAAATCAGTAATCTTGGTAAATGATTTCATCACATCACGTGTGTTTAGAAACTGCAGACAAGTAGCCATGATGACGTTATCATGAATACTAACTCGAACGATACTTATATATAATGCAAAACTGATGACGTTGCATTATTATGTTATGACGTGTACTATTGCACCATGATAAACAACGTTGCCAGATGTTTTTGTTCTAAACAGTTCCGGCTAGTGCATACCTGTATTGATAAACAGTTTATTTGTGATCAAATGGACATTGAGTTTCCACCAATTGATATTGCATTAGACCTTAAAAGACTTCAACTGGAATTAAAATTATATGCTAAAGACAAACTAGTGCAAGAAGTTCAAAATACATTGTATCGACAATATCCAGAACCACTATCTGGTATGGATGTATGTGGAGTGTAATAAAATGATCCATTTCAATGAATTGTGTTTTTTCATTTCAAGTACAACCCCAGGTTCTGACGTGTACTATTGCACCACAATGTTGTCAAAGGTTTTTGTTCTAAACAGTTCCGGTTCTTTACTAATAGGTGCACAAACTTTTAAAAATGTCAACTCAAACTTTGAAACAAAAATTTCAAACAAAAATCTTTGAAACAAAATTTTGAAACGAAAAAAAAAATTCAAACAAAAAATTTCAAACCAAAAAAAAATCAAACAAAATTTTGAAGCGAAAAAAATTTCAAACAAAATTTTGAAACAAAAAATTTCAAACAAAAAATTTGGAAACGAAAAATTTTAAACAAAAAATTTTAAACAAAATTTTCGAACAAAAATTTTCAAACAAAAAATTTCAAACGAAAAAATTTTCAAACAAAATTTCAAACAAAAAAATCTCAAACAAAATTTTGAAACAAAAAAATTTGGAAACGAAAAAATTTTCAAACAAAAAAATTTCAACCAAAAAATTTCAAACTAAAAAAATTTTACGTTTCACGGTTAACCGTCAAATTGGGCAATTTCCAAAATTTAAGGGGTGGGCCAAGGCACTCCTGCCGGGGTGCACAAATGTACCTATGTCTTACAATAGGAAATAAACACCTGTATACACCCATATAAGGTAATAGGACCTCATCCAAGGGAATAAAATGAGCCAAAAAACCAAACATGTGGTTGTACTAAAATTTTGGCAATTTTGTACCCTTAAAAGGGAACGAAGTGGACCACCCAAATTTATAGTAATACATACTATTGTACCAAAATGTTTAAATTGGGCAATTTCCAAAAATTGATGGGGTGGGCCAAGGTACACCGTTTATATTTTGGCAATTTTGTACCCCTAAAAGGGAACGAGGTAGACCACCGAAATTTATCATAATACATACTAGGGTTCTATACTATTATACCAAAATGTTTAAATTGGGCAATTTCCAAAATTTAAGGGGTGGGCCAAGGCACTCCTGCCAAATTTAAAGGGGTGCATTAATATACCCATGTCTTATGAAAGGGAATGGACCCCTGTATACGCCCATATAACTATATAGGGTAATAACACCTCATCAGAGGGGATAAATTAGGTCAAAAACCTCCGAAATGTGAATTTTTGGCAATTTTTTACCCATGAAAGGGAACGACATTGACCCGCAATACTGTGGTCCTAGGCTACTCCAGTACTATAATACCAAATATATAAAATGAGCAATTTCTAAAATTTAAGGGGTGGGCCAAAGTACCCCTCCCAAATTTTTAAAGGAGTGCACAAATGTACCTATGTCTTATGATAGGGAATAGACCCCTATACATAACCATATAACCATATAAGGTAATAGGACCTCATCCAAGAGGATAACTTAGGTCAAAACCAAACACGTGGTACAACGTATTGCTTACGTTTATATTTTGGCAATTTTGTACCCCTAAAAGGGAACGAGGTGGACCACCCCAATTTATAGTGATCTATATTAGTGTCCTATACTATAATACCAAATGTTTAAATTGGGCACTTTCCAAATTAAAGGGGTGGGCCAAGGTACCCCTCCCGGGGGTGCACAAATGTACCTATGTCTTATGAAAGGTAATGGACCCCTATACATAACCATATAACCATATAAGGTAATAGAACCTCATCAAAGGGGATAAATTGGGCCAAAAGACCAAACACGTGGTACAACGTATTGCTTACGTTTATATTTTGACAATTTTGTACCCCTAAAAGGGAACGAGGTGGACCACCCAAATTTATCATAATACATATTAGTGTCCTGTACTATAATACCAAATATATAAAATGAGCAATTTCCAAAAATTTAAGGGATGGGCCCAGGTACCCCTCCCAAATTTTTAAAGGAGTGCACAAATATACCCATATGTTATGAAAGGTAATGGACCCTGTATACGCCCATATAACTATATAGGATAAAATCGACGAAATACCAAACACGTGGTTGTACTAAAATTTTGGCAATTTTGTACCCCTAAAGGGCAACGAGGTGGACCACCCAAATTTATATTGATCTATATTAGTGTCCTATACTATAATACCAAATGTTTAAATTGGGCAATTTCCAACAATTAAAGGGGTGGGCCAAGGTACCCCTCCCGGGGTGCACCAATGTACCTATGTCTTATGATAGGTAATGGACCCCTATACATGACCATATAACTATATAGGATAATAACACCTCATCAAAGGGGATAAATTAGATCAAAACCAAACACGTGGTACTACGTATTGCTTACGTTTATATTTTGGCAATTTGGTACCCCTAAAAGGGAACGAGGTGGACCATCCAAATTTATCATAATACATATTAGGGTCCTATACTACAATACCAAATGTTTAAATTGGGCAATTTCCAAAATTTAAGGGGTGGGCCAATGTACCCCTCCCAAATTTTTCAAGGGGTGCATTAATGTACCCATGTCTTATGAAAGGGAATGGACCCCTGTATACGCCCATATAACTATATAGGGTAATAACACCTCATCCAAGGGGATAAATTAGGTCAAAAACCTCCGAAATTTGACTTTTTTGCAATTTTTTACCCATGAAAGGGAACGACATAGACACCCAATACTAATAGAGGTACATACTATGGTCCTAGGCTACCATACCAAATTTTTAGATTTGGCAATTTCCAAAATTTAAGGGGGGTGGTCCTATGTACCCCTGCCAAAATTTAGGGGGTGGGTCATGGTACCCCTGCCAAAATTTAGAGGGGGTGGTCCTAGGTACCCCTAGGTCATTGACCCCGGCCAGGGACCATGGGTCCTGAGGCAGGGACCCGGTCCTGTACTATAACACCCAATGTTGAAATTGGGCAATTTCCAAAATTTAAGGGGTGAGCCAAGGTACCCCTCTCAAATTTTTCAAGGGGTGCATTAACATACCCATGTCTTATGATAGGTAATGAACCCCTGTATACGTCCATATAACTATATAGGGTAATAACACCTCATCAAAGGGGATAAAGTAGGTCAAAAACCCCCGAAATTTGAATTTTTGGCAATTTTTTACCCATGAAAGGGAACGACATAGACACCCAATACTAATAGAGGTACATACTATGGTCCTAGGCTACCACACCCAATTTTTAGATTTGGCAATTTCCAAAATTTAAAGGGGGTGGTCCTATGTACCCCTGCCAAAATTTAGGGGGTGGGCCAAGGTACCCTTGCCAAAATTTAGAGGGGGTGGTCCTAGGTACCCCTAGGTCATTGACCCCGGCCAGGGACCATGGGTCCTGAGGCAGGGACCCAGGGGCCAAAAAGTGTCCTCAAGTCGCCCCATTACTACTGCGGGGAGGTTGACATGCAATTCTGAAGACCCAGGAGTTCGATCAATCTAAACTACTTTACTATCAACATATATTGGTTTGTTAGGACAATAAAATGAGAATATGTTGGTAAGTATTTTAATAAACTATGAAGAAATCTCGAGTAAAATAATAAAAAAACGTATTGAAAAAATTATACAATATTTACATCCTTCCTTTGTTTATTCAAATATAACAATTTTCCTTTCATCATCACCTCAACTATTATAAAAAGTACATATTCACTATTATAAAAAGTACATACTCAATAATGTCATAAACTATTTTACAATATCTGCATTCCTTTTTCTGTTGAATTAAATACTAAGAGAAATTTCTTTCCACATATTTTTTTGTTTTTATTATTCCGTCAACTACTGTCTGTTTCAAATGACAGGTTAAAGGAGCAGTAGAAAATTGTTTTTGAAATAACATGTTTGATACTGCAAGGATGCGATGACGAAAAATTATGATAAAAAAATGTCCACGCTGTTACACAATTTCACAATGCTTTCGGAAGCTTGAAATCTCCCTGACTATAAATATACCACATTGACTTGACACCTAGTATTCCGTTTCAGGCGCTGCTATCGACTGAAGGAATTCCATTCTCTTTCGCTAAGTCTCTCTCGCTTAGCACCTGCTGAACCCTTATTGGCTCAACGTGTGGGTGTGTCGGGGTGTGAGCTTTAGTTCGCATTTTTGCCACGGCTTAAGACATTTTGGCAGCACAATAGTAGCAGAAATTCTGAGAATTCCGCGACTTTTCTAGAAATTTCAATTTCCCTGACTCTTCCAGTATATATCGCTCACCTCGCAACCATGTATTACAAGTAATACAAATTTCCTCATAAGAGTAACCAAAAGCTTACTGTAATTTATTTTTAACGCTGATCCTTCTTTTTCTCATTTTATTTCGTTTCATTATTCCCTAATTGTTTTTCCATTTCTGGTCTCGAAGGGGGGGTCCCGACCTCCTGGACCTTCCCCCTTGGCTACGTGCCTGGTAGGAACTTTAATATACCTAAAGCGATCTCACGATATTCATCTATTTCTGTAATACTAGAACATATTAAGGCCACCACTTGAGTTATCTCATATTGTTGTGAATCTGGTACATTGTTATGGAAGGTACTACGATTAGTGTCTTGGTTCTGTGGTTACCTGAACATCACGGCAGTGAAAAAAGTAATAAATAATAATTTGTTTTACTTACTCATTTTTACACAATCTACGAGTATAAACCTAGTCAATCGGGTACTGGCGGAGAGGGTTCTTGATATAAAGAAGAATAAGAAAAGAAAAAAGAAACGGCAATTTTAAGATCTTTCTGTAATTATACTTACTCTGTAATTCTCGTTCTGTCATCAACTTACTTTTTGTAATTCTACTTTGTGACCAAACACGAACCGCCAGCTTTACGGGTTGTTTACAAATATAGCTGCCGCAGCTTGAAAGCAAATCCAAAACATGTTGAAATTTGCCATTGTTAAAGGGTTGTCCACATATTACGTAACGTGGCAAAGGGAGAGAGGGGTTCGGTCTTGCGTTACAAAGTTTGACAAGGGGAGAGGAGGGGGTTTATGTCTTCGTTACATAACACACGTGTTTTGCTGTATTTTTTACTTTTATTCTCATATAATATGCAATCTTTTAAACAAATAACTTTAGAAAGTACCTTTCTTTTTATAAATAAACTAGAATAATTCCGCTTTTCGTATGGGGAGAATATCTTTCACTGATATAGTTCATTATTATATATCTCCCCCTTCCCTAAGTTGAGAGACTGAATTTGTATTTAAACGGCATCGGAAGTGTTACCGTTCATCTCTGCGACCCCAAAACCTATCGATTTGACATTGATATCGGGTATTTTCGATCATTTTTTATATATTTCCCTTTCCCTTAAGTGTCACCTTCAAAATGAAACGATGAAAACTATCCCTGGCCCGAACCTTATCTATATTGAAAATTTGATCCGAGATTGGTCGGGTGGTTCAAGAGTTATTAAGTTACAAACACAGTCACTTTCCATTATTTATAGATAAATTAAAAATAAATAAATATTTCCATTGTTTTGGAAGATTGTGAACTAAAGCCTATATAAATTGAACCATATAGAAGGGTTTCGAAGACGCACTAGACATCAGCATGACTGGTGACGAACCAGGCATGTATTACAATACAATGGAAGTCCGTTTTGCAGCTGTCGCAGTATTGTGTATTTGATAGTGATCGTAACCACCACCTTAAAATGTCCTTGCCTTCCCACTTTTATCGAAGTTTCTGAGAATATCATATAAAACTTTTGATTTAAATAATTACATACTCGTTTCTTCTAAGGCGTTTCGCATTCGAAACACAAGACTTTTTTCATGAAATAACATTTTCAACGAACAAACGATCAACAATTTGCAGAGCAAAATAACATATTAACATTTTAAGCCAGTATCGGATATTCATCTAGTATTACTATTTTTTTTCGAATTGAAATTTTTTGAAAAGATTGAGTTTATTGACATTCTCGCGCTGATTAAGGACAAGAAGATGTTTGAAAACTTTTTCAAAACGAGATGTCCCTGCTCCTTCACGTGTGCAGCCGTTTCGAATCTGGTCGACGAGGGAGAGAACTTTGTACCGTCGATACTGGTGAACTTCAAATGCACGAAGCATCCTGGATCCTGAAAAAGAGGTAGATGTCAGTTCTTTAGATCCTGTTTCACCTGCGTCTTCCGGTAGTATTTCCTCCTTGCCATTATCGGTGTCCAAACAGGATGAGTGCGACCTCCTTTTGAAAACGACAATATGTAGCGTGGAAGAATTATTACTAGTTAATTAAACAACTTATGGGGTTAAATTATTATTACAACTCTACCATCTTTTTTCATACTTTGATTTGTTGCGGGAAAACACTACAAATATATCCAGAATACAATCATTTTGTAATAAAAAGTTATATCATTAAAATAGTTTTTTTTATTGTAAAACCCCCAAAACAAGAAAAAAATGATGAAAAACAAAAATCAAAAAAGTGTTATGTAACAAAGAGAGTAGGGGTTCTTCATTGCGTTACGAAGTCTGACAAGGGGGAGCGAGGGGGCAAAAATGTGGGATATATGTGGACGGCCCCATAGATCGCAGATTTTTTCTTCCCGTTCCAGGTACATTATTGCCGAAGCAAGTTTTTTGATTACAAAGAAATGACTGAATTTATTGTTACATATTTTATAGAAAATTGTGCCATAGCCCCATTTGTTTACATTACGCCTTCAACTTAAGTTGAATATTATAATATATATCAATAATTCAGTCAGTTGCAAGCTGGTGGTTCGTTCAAAAGAAACTGGGACTTCTCGTTACGCAGACAACGAACCGTCACAAAGACAGAAGATTAGAATATATGATTAACAGTATTTGAGGTTCGATTCTACGGTACTTGGAAATTGGCCAAAGTGTGTGTTGTATAACGAATTTTTATCTGCTGAAAGCGTGATGCTTCCAAAATATTATGGCTCCTGCAATCTACATCCTTCACTAAAAGATAAACGCTCAACTTTTTCAATGCAAACTCTCAGTACTTGAAAAGTATAAGTCAACCATTACTCACATTACTAATGTACGTTTAAAAGCACTTCAGGCATCATATCAAGTGTCTTTGAGAATTGCCAAAAAAGGCAACTCATACAATATTGCGGAATATTTCATCATTCCTTGTGCACAAGATATAGTACCAACAATGATCAACAACGAAGAAGCTCAGAAATTGTCTAAGATTCCATTGTCGAATGATACATACTCAAGGCATATTTCTGATTAGACCCAAAATGTTCACGACCAGCTGAAGGAAAAGATCAAAAAGTGATATATTTCTATTCAACTGGACGAGTTAACAGATGAAGAGAATTAAATTTATTATCTCAAATGCGAAATTCGTGCATTGTTTCTTGCATTGGCAAGCTCTACAAACAAAAATATTGCCAGTGAACTTCTTAAGGTTCTGCGTGATACTGTCAGAATTGGTAATTATGTGAAGAGTCACCCATTGCAATGTCGACTGTTGGAAATTTTGTGCGAAGAAGTGGGTTCCAGAAAAATCTATTATTGCCCACCATGGTTGTGTCGTAGAAAGGTGTTGAATAGGTTGTTCGAACTGGGCTCGGAATAATTACTGTTTCTACCAGAATGAAATTCCCGTACCAGCTAATTGATTAATCTCTGAAACATGGCTGCTTAAATTGGCGTACCTGGCCGACGTCTTTTCTCATCGAAATGACTTAAATTTGACCTTACAAGGACGGATCAAAACTATTTTATTTGTTCAAAACTTTGTATTTTATTGTTAAGACAAAGTAAATACTTTTCAGAAAAAAATAGGAGATTGGACATGTAGAGTCAAAACCCACAACTTTGACAATTTTCCTCTGACACAATACTTTATTCGAACTAGCGATTATTCTTTTGACATGGAAGAGCTGTCCAGTCTAACCTGCTGACATCTAGAATGGTTTTAAGAGCAGACAATAGAATAGGTTCCCTACCATGAAAGTACTGGTTAAGATGGATATTAAATCCCTTCATTCAAGAGCCAAAGTAGTTGATGTAAGCCAACAACTTGTTGACCAACTTCTTGAATTATCATGCGACAAGTCATTGCAACTTGTTTCCTGTAACGAAGTTTTCGAAAGATCCCGGCTGAAGAGGAGAGAAGAATATTTTCGTTCGGTATCTGCTGCTATAAAAGTAATAATTCCCTTTGCTTCATCGTATCTGTGCGAAAGCGGTTTCTTTTCCATGGTAAGAATTAAACCAAAGACAGGAAATCGCATATCAGTTGAAAATTACCTGATACTGTGTGTCACGAAAATGAACCGGACATTGCTACACTAATGAAATCACACCATGCTCAAGTATATCATTAACTTTCAATTTTAATTGTATCTCAATATGCATGTCTTGTTGCATTTGTATTTTTCTGATATTTCAACATGCAGTTCTCATTAGTTTCTTATCGTAGCTCTTTCATTTATATTGATATTCAAGCCACTCTGTTCCTGTTTAAAATGTTTAGTAGGCCTAATTTTTTTCTTGTTCTTAACAATATGTTAAACATAATAATATATCTGTCAGAACAAAATTTAAAATAATATTTAGAAATATTTTCCGGTATTAGATTCTAACTCGCTAAAGCTCGCTGGGGGCTCCGCCCCCAGGCCCCCGGTCGGGCCTTTGCCATGAGGTGTCATGTTCTAGAAAACTATTCCTTCAGGAATTCACTTCCCTTTACAGCAGACACCTGTTACCAACACGTACTTCAATTCAACCGGTATTATTCCTTCCATGTAACTTTGAAAAGCAAACACACAATTTATTAGAAAGAACTCTATTACTACTACTACTCTGGCAATCATGTGCATGGCTTATTATGTACACTTTGCGCACACCTATACATGTTAGAGACAATAACAGAATTTATTTTCTCAAACATAAACAGCGGACACCGTCTTCCAATAGCCTACCTATTAAACCTTGCATTTTGCGAAAACACTCACTGTTTACAAATGTGATTTTTGCAACCTTTCAAATATTTATTCGTAACATTTTTTAATATTATGTTTTGCAGTGTAATTTAGTACAATGTATTATAATAGTGTCCTTGTAGTTAATTGTACATATTACCTGCAGGAAAAGTAATTCATATCTGTGATATAAGGGTGGGAAAATATTTCAGTCTTCCTGCACATTTAGTCTTCTATTTACAATGAAGACTACAATTTACTAGATAATTTACAAATATGAATATTGTTGGAGATTGTTTAAATCTTTTTCATAGCATTTGAGTGAACACTACTTTTGTACTATAATGTAGTACAGTGGATTATAATGGAAACCTTGGGCATAGTTGTACATATTACCTCAGCGAGATTTCTTGAAAAGTTTCATATATACTGCACAAATTCTTGCAGTCTTCCTGTATATTAATTCATGTATTTTCACTGAAGATACAATTTGTAGGTGATTTACAAATATGATTATAGTTGGAGGCTTTTTAAACATTTGTTGGTAACATTTGAGAGAACATTACTTTTGCAGTGTAATATAGAAAAGTCCCTTATAATGGAACCCTTCGGCATAGTAGTACATATTACCTGCAGCAAGACTTTTTGAAATATTACATATTTACTGGACAATTTCTTGCAGTCTACCTGTATCTCTCGTCTTGTATTTTTATGAAGACTAAATTTGTTCGTAATTTACAAATATGAATTTTGTTAAGGCTTTTTAAACATTAGTTCATAACATTTGATTGAACACCAGTTTTTGCACAATAACGTAGTACACTGTATTACAATGCTGTCCTTTGGTAAAAAGTAATTATTGGGCAGCAAGACTTGTTGAAACGATTATTTATACTGGACAATTGCATACAGTCTTCCTGTATTTTTACTCTTATATTTTTAATGAAGACGATTATTTACTAGGTAATTTAGAATATGAATATTATTGGAGGCTTTTAAAAAAATTTGTTTATAGCAACTTAAACAACACCACTTTCTACATTGTAGTAGAACATTGTATTAGAATCGTGTCCTTGTAATTTCTTATTACAATCAAATAACAAGAAATCATTTCCTTAATCATCCTAAAAAACACATATATAACACGATTACAATTCCGATTTTAGAGGTGTAACTCGCTAAAGTTCGCTGGGGGCTCCGCCCCCAGGCCCCCGGTCAGGCCTTTGCCATGAGGTGTCATGTTCTAGAAAACTATTCCTTCAGGAATTCACTTCCCTTTACAGCAGACACCTGTTACCAACACGTACTTCAATTCAACCGGTATTATTCCTTCCATGTAACTTTGAAAAGCAAACACACAATTTATTAGAAAGAACTCTATTACTACTACTACTCTGGCAATCATGTGCATGGCTTATTATGTACACTTTGCGCACACCTATACATGTTAGAGACAATAACAGAATTTATTTTCTCAAACATAAACAGCGGACACCGTCTTCCAATAGCCTACCTATTAAACCTTGCATTTTGCGAAAACACTCACTGTTTACAAATGTGATTTTTGCAACCTTTCAAATATTTATTCGTAACATTTTTTAATATTATGTTTTGCAGTGTAATTTAGTACAATGTATTATAATAGTGTCCTTGTAGTTAATTGTACATATTACCTGCAGGAAAAGTAATTCATATCTGTGATATAAGGGTGGGAAAATATTTCAGTCTTCCTGCACATTTAGTCTTCTATTTACAATGAAGACTACAATTTACTAGATAATTTACAAATATGAATATTGTTGGAGATTGTTTAAATCTTTTTCATAGCATTTGAGTGAACACTACTTTTGTACTATAATGTAGTACAGTGGATTATAATGGAAACCTTGGGCATAGTTGTACATATTACCTCAGCGAGATTTCTTGAAAAGTTTCATATATACTGCACAAATTCTTGCAGTCTCCCTGTATATTAATTCATGTATTTTCACTGAAGATACAATTTGTAGGTGATTTACAAATATGATTATAGTTGGAGGCTTTTTAAACATTTGTTGGTAACATTTGAGAGAACATTACTTTTGCAGTGTAATATAGAAAAGTCCCTTATAATGGAACCCTTCGGCATAGTAGTACATATTACCTGCAGCAAGACTTTTTGAAATATTACATATTTACTGGACAATTTCTTGCAGTCTACCTGTATCTCTCGTCTTGTATTTTTATGAAGACTAAATTTGTTCGTAATTTACAAATATGAATTTTGTTAAGGCTTTTTAAACATTAGTTCATAACATTTGATTGAACACCAGTTTTTGCACAATAACGTAGTACACTGTATTACAATGCTGTCCTTTGGTAAAAAGTAATTATTGGGCAGCAAGACTTGTTGAAACGATTATTTATACTGGACAATTGCATACAGTCTTCCTGTATTTTTACTCTTATATTTTTAATGAAGACGATTATTTACTAGGTAATTTAGAATATGAATATTATTGGAGGCTTTTAAAAAAATTTGTTTATAGCAACTTAAACAACACCACTTTCTACATTGTAGTAGAACATTGTATTAGAATCGTGTCCTTGTAATTTCTTATTACAATCAAATAACAAGAAATCATTTCCTTAATCATCCTAAAAAACACATATATAACACGATTACAATTCCGATTTTAGAGGTGTAACTCGCTAAAGATCGCTGGGGGCTCCGCCCCCAGACCCCCGGTCATGGCTTTGCCATAAGGTGTCAAGTTCTAGAAAACTATTCCTTGAGGAATTCACTTCCCTTTACAGCACACACCTGTTACCAACACATACTTCAATTGAACCGGTATTATTTCTTCCATTTAACTTTGGACAGCAAACACACAATTTATAAGAAAGAACCCTTTTACTACTTCTATTCTGGCAATCATGTACATGGCTAATTATATACACTTTGCGCACATCTATACATGTTAGAGACAATAACAGAATTTATTTTCTCAAACATAAACAGCGGAAATTGTCTTGCAATAGCCTACCAATTAAACATTTCATTTTCCGAAAACACTCACTGTTTACAAATGTGAATTTTTCCACCCTTTTAAATATGTTTTGCAGTGTAATTTAGTACGTGCAATGTATTATAATAGTGTCCCTGTTGTTAATTGTACATATTTCCTGCACTAAAAGTAATTCACATCTGTGATATAAGAGTGCGAAAATATTTCAGTCTTCCTGCATATTTATTCTTGTATTTACAATGAAGACTACAATTTACTAGGTAATTTACAAATATGAATATTGTTGGAAATTATTTAAATTTTTTTCATAGCATTTGAGTGAACACTACTTTTGTACTGTAATGTAGTACAATGGATTATAATGTAAACCTTGGGCATAGTGGTACATATTACTTGCAGCAAGACTTTTTCAAATATTTCATATTTACTGGACAATTTCTTGCAGTCAACCTGTATGTCTCGTCTTGTATTTTCAATAAAGACTACAATTTGTAGGTAATTTATAAAAATGAATCTTGTTAAGGCTTTTTAAACATTAGTTCATAACATTTCATTCAACACTAGTTTTTGCAGTGTAACGTAGTACATCTTATTATAATGGTATCCTTTGGTAAAAAATGTACTTACTGGGCAGCAAGACTTCTTGAAATGTTTATATACACTGAGCAATTACATAGAGTCTTCGTGTATCTTTACTCTCATATTTTCAATGAAGACGGATATTAACTAAGTAATTTAGAATATGAATATTATTGGAGGCTTTTGAAAATTTGTTTATAGCATTTTAAAAAAAAACACTTTTTACATAGTAGTATAACACTGTATTAGAATTGTGTCTTTCTCATTTCTTATTACAATTAAATAACAAGACATCATTTCCTTAACGATACTAAAAAACGCATATATATAACCAGATTACTATTCCGATTTTAGAGGTGAAATTCCCCACAGATGCCGGCCGCAACGTACCAGTATTATGTGAGCAGTAAGAACGAAGTCGAAAATCTAAGGAAATCGGTAGTGTAGGGGATTAATGGGAGCCTACTGGCCAGGAGACCTGGGTTCGATTCCTAACAATCTTTTCCTCACTTTTTCTTTTTTTGAAAGTTTATTTTTATAGCATATATTGTTTGCCTATAAGGTTGAGTCTATTATAAAACGCATTTCACTCCAACCGGTACTGTAAACCAACTACTGACCCGAAAGAGGTACTTTTCCACGTATCCCGTATATTATAACTATATACGCTGCCAACGAGAAAATTGTGAAAAGGTGCGTATATATATATATATATGTGTGTGTGTGTGTCTGTGTGTGTATAAAAAGGGAGATTGTTTGCAATTATTTCCGGTTTGAAGCACACACTATCCTTGCGAGACAAAATGTATTTTTGTCTCGTCTGTATACTATATCGTGGAAATGATGCTCAATGTTTTTTTCCAAAATGTTTTTGGGGGGTACACTGCCTCCTTGGGGCTCTTAGAGTACCCCCGCAGGAGACCAAATAATACGTGTATAATAGAATAATAAATAGAATAATATGAGCAGTGCCCCTGGGAATACTAACTGTGATCCTCAGGAACATTGTTTCTGAAAGAAACACTGGTGTTGCCCCATCTCTAAAGCTACATATGTTTCTTTCTAAATAGTTGAGTATCGTCTCGAAGCTTCACACGAACATACTGCCTAGTTTCGAGACGATATCAACAGTTAGTGTATAAATATATTCTTTTCGTCTATGTCTGTAATAACGAAAATATTTTGTTCACGCAATGCCAACAGAAACTATTTTGATAAAACGAAGCAACGTGATAAGAAAAAAAACGTAAGATAAAACAAGGTGCGGCGGGGAATCGAACCCAGACCTGCTACTCAGAAAGCAGACACTTTACCGCGGAGCTAACTTACTAGGTTGAATTCTGTTTGTTTATTCTCCTCAATATAGCACATAAGAGTCCAAATAAAGGCAATTCAAAAATATTGCAATTTTGCATTCAAGATGGCGACTTCTCCAATGATTTGTTTCTTCACTTAAACTGAACTACGTCCTTAATAACATAGCGAAACCTGGCTTACCTACCAAGAGCACAACTTACAATTTTCATGGTTACAAATTTTTGAGCCGCCATTTTGAATCGAAGATGACGACTTTTCCAACATGTCGGAATTTTCCCCTCACATTGGCTGTAATCTACACACTTGAACGCAATTTCGTGATTCCACCATTACTACAAGTTGTGTAGAATTAGACGCCCCCTTATAACATTTCTAGCACTTTCTTACACCGAACATGACTATTTTTTTCAAGTCTAAGGTCGGATTCGCAAACTACGCATCAGAATAAACATCACCTCGAAATTTCAACGTCCTACATACAGCCATTACAAATTTCACACTTTTTCGATTTGCGCCGCGAAACGGAAACGAATTTTAATGCTCTTTTTTCTATCATAAACTATGTTCCCAGCTTCACTGCCTGACAAAATATGACGTTTCTATGGTGTGCGGAACTACTCTAAAAACCAGCATTTCGAAACGACGAAAAATTTCGACACTTCATTTACATGGAAAATGTCGCCTTTTTCGTGATATCGGAATTTTCCCATTACTCACATCCCATGACGAACAAGTATGCAAAATTTGGTGTTTGTATGTTTTGTGGAAGTATGCAAACAATTAAGTGTGTTTCCGATTATAGAGGTATATAACTCGCTAAAGATCGCTGGGGGCTCCGCCCCCAGACCCCCGGTCATGGCTTTGCCATAAGGTGTCAAGTTCTAGAAAACTATTCCTTGAGGAATTCACTTCCCTTTACAGCACACACCTGTTACCAACACATACTTCAATTGAACCGGTATTATTTCTTCCATTTAACTTTGGACAGCAAACACACAATTTATAAGAAAGAACCCTTTTACTACTTCTATTCTGGCAATCATGTACATGGCTAATTATATACACTTTGCGCACATCTATACATGTTAGAGACAATAACAGAATTTATTTTCTCAAACATAAACAGCGGAAATTGTCTTGCAATAGCCTACCAATTAAACATTTCATTTTCCGAAAACACTCACTGTTTACAAATGTGAATTTTTCCACCCTTTTAAATATGTTTTGCAGTGTAATTTAGTACGTGCAATGTATTATAATAGTGTCCCTGCTGTTAATTGTACATATTACCTGCACTAAAAGTAATTCACATCTGTGATATAAGAGTGCGAAAATATTTCAGTCTTCCTGCATATTTATTCTTGTATTTACAATGAAGACTACAATTTACTAGGTAATTTACAAATATGAATATTGTTGGAAATTATTTAAATTTTTTTCATAGCATTTGAGTGAACACTACTTTTGTACTGTAATGTAGTACAATGGATTATAATGTAAACCTTGGGCATAGTGGTACATATTACTTGCAGCAAGACTTTTTCAAATATTTCATATTTACTGGACAATTTCTTGCAGTCAACCTGTATGTCTCGTCTTGTATTTTCAATAAAGACTACAATTTGTAGGTAATTTATAAAAATGAATCTTGTTAAGGCTTTTTAAACATTAGTTCATAACATTTCATTCAACACTAGTTTTTGCAGTGTAACGTAGTACATCTTATTATAATGGTATCCTTTGGTAAAAAATGTACTTACTGGGCAGCAAGACTTCTTGAAATGTTTATATACACTGAGCAATTACATAGAGTCTTCGTGTATCTTTACTCTCATATTTTCAATGAAGACGGATATTAACTAAGTAATTTAGAATATGAATATTATTGGAGGCTTTTGAAAATTTGTTTATAGCATTTAAAAAAAACACTTTTTACATAGTAGTATAACACTGTATTAGAATTGTGTCTTTCTCATTTCTTATTACAATTAAATAACAAGACACCATTTCCTTAACGATACTAAAAAACGCATATATAACCAGATTACTATTCCGATTTTAGAGGTGTAACTCGCTAAAGATCGCTGGGGGCTCCGCCCCCAGACCCCCGGTTGTGGCTTTGCCATAAGGTGTCAAGTTCTACAAAACTATTCCTTGAGGAATTCACTTCCCTTTACAGCACACATCTGTTACCAACACATACTTCAATTGAACCGGTATTATTTCTTCCATTTAACTTTGGACAGCAAACACACAATTTATAAGAAAGAACTCTATTACTACTTCTATTCTGGCAATCATATACATGGCTAATTACATACACTTTACGCACATCTATACATGTTAGAGACAATAACAGAGTTTTTTTTCTGAAACATAAACCGCGGAAACTGTCTTGCAATAGCCTACCAATTAAACCTTTCATTTTCGAAAACACTCACTGTTTACAAATGTGAATTTTTCCACCCTTTTAAATATTATGTTTTGCAGTGTAATTTAGTACGTACAATGTATTATAATAGTGTCCCTGTTGTTAATTCTACATACTTTCTGCACTAAAAGTAATTCACATCTGTGATATAAGAGTGCGAAAATATTTCAGGCTTCCTGTATATTTATTCTTGTATTTACAATGAAGACTACAATTTACTAGGTAATTTACAAATATGAATATTGTTGGAAATTGTTTAAATTTTTTTCATAGCATTTGAGTGAACACTACTTTTGTACTGTAATGTAGTACAGTGGATTATAATGGAAACCTTGGGCATAGTTGTACATATTACTTGCAGCAAGACTTTTTCAAATATTTCATATTTACTGGACAATTTCTTGCAGTCAACCAGTATCTCTCGTCTTGTATTTTCAATAAACACTACAATTTGTAGGTAATTTATAAAAATGAATTTTGTTAAGGCTTTTTAAACATTAGTTCAAAACATTTGATTCAACACTAGTTTTTGCAGTGTAACGTAGTACATCTTGTTAAATATTGGTGTCCTTTGGTAAAAAATGTACTTACTGGGCAGCAAGACTTTTTGAAATGTTTATATACACTGGACAATTACATAGAGTCTTCGTGTATCTTTACTCTCATATTTTCAATGAAGACGAATATTAACTAAGTAATTTAGAATATGAATATTATTGGAGGCTTTTGAAAATTTGTTTATAGCATTTTAAACAAACCACTTTTTCATAGTAGTATAACAGTGTATTAGAATGGTGTCTTTCTAATTTCTTATTACAATTAAATAAAAAGACATCATTTCCTTAATGATACTAAAAAACGCATATATAACCCGATTACTATTCCGATTTTAGAGGTGTAACTCGCTAAAGCTCGCTGGGGGCTCCGCCCCCAGACCCCCGGTTGTGGCTTTGCCATAAGGTGTCAAGTTCTAGAAAACTATTCCTTGAGGAATTCACTTCCCTTTACAGCACACATCTGTTACCAACACATACTTCAATTGAACCGGTATTATTTCTTCCATTTAACTTTGGACAGCAAACACACAATTTATAAGAAAGAACTCTATTACTACTTCTATTCTGGCAATCATATACATGGCTAATTACATACACTTTACGCACATCTATACATGTTAGAGACAATAACAGAGTTTTTTTTTCTGAAACATAAACCGCGGAAACTGTCTTGCAATAGCCTACCAATTAAACCTTTCATTTTCCGAAAACACTCACTGTTTACAAATGTGAATTTTTCCACCCTTTTAAATATTATGTTTTGCAGTGTAATTTAGTACGTACAATGTATTATAATAGTGTCCCTCTTGTTAATTCTACATACTTTCTGCACTAAAAGTAATTCACATCTGTGATATAAGAGTGCGAAAATATTTCAGGCTTCCTGTATATTTATTCTTGTATTTACAATGAAGACTACAATTTACTAGGTAATTTACAAATATGAATATTGTTGGAAATTATTTAAATTTTTTTCATAGCATTTGAGTGAACACTACTTTTGTACTGTAATGTAGTACAGTGGATTATAATGGAAACCTTGGGCATAGTTGTACATATTACTTGCAGCAAGACTTTTTCAAATATTTCATATTTACTGGACAATTTCTTGCAGTCAACCAGTATCTCTCGTCTTGTATTTTCAATAAACACTACAATTTGTAGGTAATTTATAAAAATGAATTTTGTTAAGGCTTTTTAAACATTAGTTCAAAACATTTGATTCAACACTAGTTTTTGCAGTGTAACGTAGTACATCTTATTATAATGGTGTCCTTTGGTAAAAAATGTACTTACTGGGCAGCAAGACTTTTTGAAATGTTTATATACACTGGGCAATTACATAGAGTCTTCGTGTATCTTTACTCTCATACTTTCAATGAAGACGAATATTAACTAAGTAATTTAGAATATGAATATTATTGGAGGCTTTTGAAAATTTGTTTATAGCATTTTAAACAAACCACTTTTTGCATAGTAGTATAACAGTGTATTAGAATGGTGTCTTTCTAATTTCTTATTACAATTAAATAAAAAGACATCATTTCCTTAATGATACTAAAAAACGCATATATAACCCGATTACTATTCCGATTTTAGAGGTGTAATTCCCCACAGATGCAGGCCGCAACGTACCAGTATTATGTGAGCAGTAAGAACGAAGTCGAAAATCTAAGGAAATCGGTAGTGTAGGGGATTGACGTGAGCCTACTGGACAGGAGACCTGGGTTCGATTCCTAACAATCTTTTTCTCACTTTTTCTTTCTTTGAAAGTTTATTTTTATAGCATATATTGTTTGCCTAAAAGGTTGAGTCTATTATAAAACGCATTTCACTCCAACCGGTCCTGTAAACAAACTACTGAACCGAAAGAGGCACTATTCCACGTATCCCGTATATTATAACTATATACGCTGCCAACGAGAAAATTGTCAAAAGGTGCGTATATATATATATATATGTGTGTGTGTGTGTGTATTTCCTTAAAAGTTATAATCTTATACTTTTTCAGTTGTGGTATAGACTTCAAACTTGGTATACGCATCTATCTAAACGACCAGTATAAAAAGGGAGATTGTTTGCAATTATTTCCGGTTTGAAGCACACACTATCCTCGCGAGACAAAATGTATTTTTGTCTCGTCTCTATACTATATCGTGCAAATGATGCTCAATGTTTTTTTCCAAAATGTTTTTTGGGGGTACACTGCCTCCTTGGGGCTCTTAGAGTGCCCCCGCAGGAGACCAAATAATACGTGTATAATAGAATAATAAATAGAAAACTATGAGCAGTGCCCCTGGGAATACTAACTGTGATCCTCAGGAACATTGTTTCTGAAAGAAACACTGGTGTTGCCCCATCTCTAAAGCTACATATGTTTCTTTCTAAATAGTTGAGTATCGTCTCGAAGCTTCACACGAACAAACTGCCTAGTTTCAAGACGATATCAACAGTTAGTGTATAAATATATTCTTTTCGTCTATGTCTGTAATAACGAAAATATTTTGTTCACGCAATGCCAACAGAAACTATTTTGATAAAACGAAGCAACGTGATAAGAAAAAAAAACGTAAGATAAAACAAGGTTCGGCGGGGAATCGAACCCAGACCTGCTACTCAGAAAGCAGACACTTTACCGCGGAGCTAACTTACTACGTTGAATTTTGTTTGTTTTATTCTCCTCAATATACCACATAAGAGTCCAAATGAAGGCAATTCAAAAATATGGCAATTTTGCATTCAAGATGGCGACTTCTCGAATGATTTGTTTCTTCACTTAAACTGAACTACGTCCTTAATAACATAGCGAAACCTGGCTTACCTACCAAGAGCACAACTTACAATTTTCATGGTTACAAATTTTTGAGCCGCCATTTTGAATCGAAGATGCCGACTTTTCCAACATGTCGGAATTTTCCCCTCACATACGCTGTAATCTACACACTTGAACGCAATTTCGTGATTCCACCATATCTACAAGTTGTGTAGAATTAGACGCCCCCTTATAACATTCCTAGCACCATCTTACACCGAACATGACTATTTCTTTCAAGTTTAAGGGCGGATTCGCAAACTACGCATCAGAATAAACATCACCTCGAAATTTCAACGTCCTACATACAGCCATTACAAATTTCACATTTTTTCGATTTGCGCCGCGAAACGAAAACGAATTTTAATGCTCTTTTTTCTATCATAAACTATGTTCCTAGCTTCACTGCCTGACAAAATATGACGTTTCTATGGTGTGTGCAACTACTCTAAAAACCAGCATTTCGAAACGACGAAAAATTTCGACACTTCATTTCCATGGAAAATGTCGCCTTTTTCGTGATATCGGAATTTTCCCATTACTCACATCCCATGACGAACAAGTATGCAAAATTTGGTGTTTGTATGTTTTGTGGAAGTATGCAAACAATTAAGTGTGTTTCCGATTATAGAGGTATATAATTCCCCACAGATGCAGGCCGCAACGTACCAGTATTATGTGAGCAGTAAGAACGAAATCGAAAATCTAAGGAAATCGGTAGTGTAGGGGATTGACGTGAGCCTACTGGACAGGAGACCTGGGTTCGATTCCTAACAATCTTTTTCTCACTTTTTCTTTCTTTGAAAGTTTATTTTTATAGCATATATTGTTTGCCTAAAAGGTTGAGTCTATTATAAAACGCATTTCACTCCAACCGGTCCTGTAAACAAACTACTGAACCGAAAGAGGCACTATTCCACGTATCCCGTATATTATAACTATATACGCTGCCAACGAGAAAATTGTCAAAAGGTGCGTATATATATATATATATATATATATATATATATATATATATATATGTGTGTGTGTGTGTGTGTGTGTATTTCCTGAAAAGTTATAATCTTATACTTTTTCAGTTGTGGTATAGACTTCAAACTTGGTATACGCATCTATCTAAACGACCAGTATAAAAAGGGAGATTGTTTGCAATTATTTCCGGTTTGAAGCACACACTATCCTCGCGAGACAAAATGTATTTTTGTCTCGTCTCTATACTATATCGTGCAAATGATGCTCAATGTTTTTTTCCAAAATGTTTTTTGGGGGTACACTGCCTCCTTGGGGCTCTTAGAGTGCCCCCGCAGGAGACCAAATAATACGTGTATAATAGAATAATAAATAGAAAACTATGAGCAGTGCCCCTGGGAATACTAACTGTGATCCTCAGGAACATTGTTTCTGAAAGAAACACTGGTGTTGCCCCATCTCTAAAGCTACATATGTTTCTTTCTAAATAGTTGAGTATCGTCTCGAAGCTTCACACGAACAAACTGCCTAGTTTCAAGACGATATCAACAGTTAGTGTATAAATATATTCTTTTCGTCTATGTCTGTAATAACGAAAATATTTTGTTCACGCAATGCCAACAGAAACTATTTTGATAAAACGAAGCAACGTGATAAGAAAAAAAAACGTAAGATAAAACAAGGTTCAGCGGGGAACCGAACCCAGACCTGCTACTCAGAAAGCAGACACTTTACCGCGGAGCTAACTTACTACATTTAACTTTGTTTGTTTTATTCTCCTCAATATACCACATAAGAGTCCAAATGAAGGCAATTCAAAAATATGGCAATTTTGCATTCAAGATGGCGACTTCTCGAATGATTTGTTTCTTCACTTAAACTGAACTACGTCCTTAATAACATAGCGAAACCTGGCTTACCTACCAAGAGCACAACTTACAATTTTCATGGTTAAAAATTTTTGAGCCGCCATTTTGAATCGAAGATGCCGACTTTTCCAACATGTCGGAATTTTCCCCTCACATACGCTGTAATCTACACACTTGAACGCAATTTCGTGATTCCACCATATCTACAAGTTGTGTAGAATTAGACGCCCCCTTATAACATTCCTAGCACCATCTTACACCGAACATGACTATTTCTTTCAAGTTTAAGGGCGGATTCGCAAACTACGCATCAGAATAAACATCATCTCGAAATTTCAACGTCCTACATACAGCCATTACAAATTTCACATTTTTTCGATTTGCGCCGCGAAACAAAAACGAATTTTAATGCTTTTTTTTCTATCATAAACTATGTTCCTAGCTTCACTGCCTGACAAAATATGACGTTTCTATGGTGTGTGGAACTACTCTAAAAACCAGCATTTCGAAACGACGAAAAATTTCGACACTTCATTTCCATGGAAAATGTCGCCTTTTTCGTGATATCGGAATTTTCCCATTACTCACATCCCATAACGAACAAGTATGCAAAATTTGGTGTTTGTATGTTTTGTGGAAGTATGCAAACAATTAAGTGTGTTTCCGATTATAGAGGTATATAATTCCCCACAGATGCAGGCCGCAACGTACCAGTATTATGTGAGCAGTAAGACCGAAGTCGAAAATCTAAGGAAATCGGTAGTGAAGGGGATTGACGTGAGCCTACTGGACAGGAGACCTGGGTTCGATTCCTAACAATCTTTTTCTCACTTTTTCTTTCTTTGAAAGTTTATTTTTATAGCATATATTGTTTGCCTAAAAGGTTGAGTCTATTATAAAACGCATTTCACTCCAACCGGTCCTGTAAACAAACTACTGAACCGAAAGAGGCACTATTCCACGTATCCCGTATATTATAACTATATACGCTGCCAACGAGAAAATTGTCAAAAGGTGCGTATATATATATATATATATATGTGTGTGTGTGTGTGTGTGTATTTCCTTAAAAGTTATAATCTTATACTTTTTCAGTTGTGGTATAGACTTCAAACTTGGTATACGCATCTATCTAAACGACCAGTATAAAAAGGGAGATTGTTTGCAATTATTTCCGGTTTGAAGCACACACTATCCTCGCGAGACAAAATGTATTTTTGTCTCGTCTCTATACTATATCGTGCAAATGATGCTCAATGTTTTTTTCCAAAATGTTTTTTGGGGGTACACTGCCTCCTTGGGGCTCTTAGAGTGCCCCCGCAGGAGACCAAATAATACGTGTATAATAGAATAATAAATAGAAAACTATGAGCAGTGCCCCTGGGAATACTAACTGTGATCCTCAGGAACATTGTTTCTGAAAGAAACACTGGTGTTGCCCCATCTCTAAAGCTACATATGTTTCTTTCTAAATAGTTGAGTATCGTCTCGAAGCTTCACACGAACAAACTGCCTAGTTTCAAGACGATATCAACAGTTAGTGTATAAATATATTCTTTTCGTCTATGTCTGTAATAACGAAAATATTTTGTTCACGCAATGCCAACAGAAACTATTTTGAGAAAACGAAGCAACGTGATAAGAAAAAAAAACGTAAGATAAAACAAGGTTCGGCGGGGAATCGAACCCACACCTGCTACTCAGAAAGCAGACACTTTACCGCGGAGCTAACTTACTACGTTGAATTTTGTTTGTTTTATTCTCCTCAATATACCACATAAGAGTCCAAATGAAGGCAATTCAAAAATATGGCAATTTTGCATTCAAGATGGCGACTTCTCGAATGATTTGTTTCTTCACTTAAACTGAACTACGTCCTTAATAACATAGCGAAACCTGGCTTACCTACCAAGAGCACAACTTACAATTTTCATGGTTACAAATTTTTGAGCCGCCATTTTGAATCGAAGATGGCGACTTTTCCAACATGTCGGAATTTTCCCCTCACATACGCTGTAATCTACACACTTGAACGCAATTTCGTGATTCCACCATATCTACAAGTTGTGTAGAATTAGACGCCCCCTTATAACATTCCTAGCACCATCTTACACCGAACATGACTATTTCTTTCAAGTTTAAGGGCGGATTCGCAAACTACGCATCAGAATAAACATCACCTCGAAATTTCAACGTCCTACATACAGCCATTACAAATTTCACATTTTTTCGATTTGCGCCGCGAAACGAAAACGAATTTTAATGCTCTTTTTTCTATCATAAACTATGTTCCTAGCTTCACTGCCTGACAAAATATGACGTTTCTATGGTGTGTGGAACTACTCTAAAAACCAGCATTTCGAAACGACGAAAAATTTCGACACTTCATTTCCATGGAAAATGTCGCCTTTTTCGTGATATCGGAATTTTCCCATTACTCACATCCCATGACGAACAAGTATGCAAAATTTGGTGTTTGTATGTTTTGTGGAAGTATGCAAACAATTAAGTGTGTTTCCGATTATAGAGGTATATAACTCGCTAAAGCTCGCTGGGGGCTCCGCCCCCAGACCCCCGGTTGTGGCTTTGCCATAAGGTGTCAAGTTCTAGAAAACTATTCCTTGAGGAATTCACTTCCCTTTACAGCACACATCTGTTACCAACACATACTTCAATTGAACCGGTATTATTTCTTCCATTTAACTTTGGACAGCAAACACACAATTTATAAGAAAGAACTCTATTACTACTTCTATTCTGGCAATCATATACATGGCTAATTACATACACTTTACGCACATCTATACATGTTAGAGACAATAACAGAGTTTTTTTTTCTGAAACATAAACCGCGGAAACTGTCTTGCAATAGCCTACCAATTAAACCTTTCATTTTCCGAAAACACTCACTGTTTACAAATGTGAATTTTTCCACCCTTTTAAATATTATGTTTTGCAGTGTAATTTAGTACGTACAATGTATTATAATAGTGTCCCTCTTGTTAATTCTACATACTTTCTGCACTAAAAGTAATTCACATCTGTGATATAAGAGTGCGAAAATATTTCAGGCTTCCTGTATATTTATTCTTGTATTTACAATGAAGACTACAATTTACTAGGTAATTTACAAATATGAATATTGTTGGAAATTATTTAAATTTTTTTCATAGCATTTGAGTGAACACTACTTTTGTACTGTAATGTAGTACAGTGGATTATAATGGAAACCTTGGGCATAGTTGTACATATTACTTGCAGCAAGACTTTTTCAAATATTTCATATTTACTGGACAATTTCTTGCAGTCAACCAGTATCTCTCGTCTTGTATTTTCAATAAACACTACAATTTGTAGGTAATTTATAAAAATGAATTTTGTTAAGGCTTTTTAAACATTAGTTCAAAACATTTGATTCAACACTAGTTTTTGCAGTGTAACGTAGTACATCTTATTATAATGGTGTCCTTTGGTAAAAAATGTACTTACTGGGCAGCAAGACTTTTTGAAATGTTTATATACACTGGGCAATTACATAGAGTCTTCGTGTATCTTTACTCTCATACTTTCAATGAAGACGAATATTAACTAAGTAATTTAGAATATGAATATTATTGGAGGCTTTTGAAAATTTGTTTATAGCATTTTAAACAAACCACTTTTTGCATAGTAGTATAACAGTGTATTAGAATGGTGTCTTTCTAATTTCTTATTACAATTAAATAAAAAGACATCATTTCCTTAATGATACTAAAAAACGCATATATAACCCGATTACTATTCCGATTTTAGAGGTGTAATTCCCCACAGATGCAGGCCGCAACGTACCAGTATTATGTGAGCAGTAAGAACGAAGTCGAAAATCTAAGGAAATCGGTAGTGTAGGGGATTGACGTGAGCCTACTGGACAGGAGACCTGGGTTCGATTCCTAACAATCTTTTTCTCACTTTTTCTTTCTTTGAAAGTTTATTTTTATAGCATATATTGTTTGCCTAAAAGGTTGAGTCTATTATAAAACGCATTTCACTCCAACCGGTCCTGTAAACAAACTACTGAACCGAAAGAGGCACTATTCCACGTATCCCGTATATTATAACTATATACGCTGCCAACGAGAAAATTGTCAAAAGGTGCGTATATATATATATGTGTGTGTGTGTGTGTGTGTGTGTGTATTTCCTTAAAAGTTATAATCTTATACTTTTTCAGTTGTGGTATAGACTTCAAACTTGGTATACGCATCTATCTAAACGACCAGTATAAAAAGGGAGATTGTTTGCAATTATTTCCGGTTTGAAGCACACACTATCCTCGCGAGACAAAATGTATTTTTGTCTCGTCTCTATACTATATCGTGCAAATGATGCTCAATGTTTTTTTCCAAAATGTTTTTTGGGGGTACACTGCCTCCTTGGGGCTCTTAGAGTGCCCCCGCAGGAGACCAAATAATACGTGTATAATAGAATAATAAATAGAAAACTATGAGCAGTGCCCCTGGGAATACTAACTGTGATCCTCAGGAACATTGTTTCTGAAAGAAACACTGGTGTTGCCCCATCTCTAAAGCTACATATGTTTCTTTCTAAATAGTTGAGTATCGTCTCGAAGCTTCACACGAACAAACTGCCTAGTTTCAAGACGATATCAACAGTTAGTGTATAAATATATTCTTTTCGTCTATGTCTGTAATAACGAAAATATTTTGTTCACGCAATGCCAACAGAAACTATTTTGATAAAACGAAGCAACGTGATAAGAAAAAAAACGTAAGATAAAACAAGGTTCGGCGGGGAATCGAACCCAGACCTGCTACTCAGAAAGCAGACACTTTACCGCGGAGCTAACTTACTACGTTGAATTTTGTTTGTTTTATTCTCCTCAATATACCACATAAGAGTCCAAATGAAGGCAATTCAAAAATATGGCAATTTTGCATTCAAGATGGCGACTTCTCGAATGATTTGTTTCTTCACTTAAACTGAACTACGTCCTTAATAACATAGCGAAACCTGGCTTACCTACCAAGAGCACAACTTACAATTTTCATGGTTACAAATTTTTGAGCCGCCATTTTGAATCGAAGATGGCGACTTTTCCAACATGTCGGAATTTTCCCCTCACATACGCTGTAATCTACACACTTGAACGCAATTTCGTGATTCCACCATATCTACAAGTTGTGTAGAATTAGACGCCCCCTTATAACATTCCTAGCACCATCTTACACCGAACATGACTATTTCTTTCAAGTTTAAGGGCGGATTCGCAAACTACGCATCAGAATAAACATCACCTCGAAATTTCAACGTCCTACATACAGCCATTACAAATTTCACATTTTTTCGATTTGCGCCGCGAAACGAAAACGAATTTTAATGCTCTTTTTTCTATCATAAACTATGTTCCTAGCTTCACTGCCTGACAAAATATGACGTTTCTATGGTGTGTGGAACTACTCTAAAAACCAGCATTTCGAAACGACGAAAAATTTCGACACTTCATTTCCATGGAAAATGTCGCCTTTTTCGTGATATCGGAATTTTCCCATTACTCACATCCCATGACGAACAAGTATGCAAAATTTGGTGTTTGTATGTTTTGTGGAAGTATGCAAACAATTAAGTGTGTTTCCGATTATAGAGGTATATAATTCCCCACAGATGCAGGCCGCAACGTACCAGTATTATGTGAGCAGTAAGAACGAAGTCGAAAATCAAAGGAAATCGGTAGTGTAGGGGATTGACGTGAGCCTACTGGACAGGAGACCTGGGTTCGATTCCTAACAATCTTTTTCTCACTTTTTCTTTCTTTGAAAGTTTATTTTTATAGCATATATTGTTTGCCTAAAAGGTTGAGTCTATTATAAAACGCATTTCACTCCAACCGGTCCTGTAAACAAACTACTGAACCGAAAGAGGCACTATTCCACGTATCCCGTATATTATAACTATATACGCTGCCAACGAGAAAATTGTCAAAAGGTGCGTATATATATATATATATATATATATATATATATATATATATATATATATATATATGTGTGTGTGTGTGTGTGTGTGTATTTCCTGAAAAGTTATAATCTTATACTTTTTCAGTTGTGGTATAGACTTCAAACTTGGTATACGCATCTATCTAAACGACCAGTATAAAAAGGGAGATTGTTTGCAATTATTTCCGGTTTGAAGCACACACTATCCTCGCGAGACAAAATGTATTTTTGTCTCGTCTCTATACTATATCGTGCAAATGATGCTCAATGTTTTTTTTCCAAAATGTTTTTTGGGGGTACACTGCCTCCTTGGGGCTCTCAGAGTGCCCCCGCAGGAGACCAAATAATACGTGTATAATAGAATAATAAATAGAAAACTATGAGCAGTGCCCCTGAGAATACTAACTGTGATCCTCAGGAACATTGTTTCTGAAAGAAACACTGGTGTTGCCCCATCTCTAAAGCTACATATGTTTCTTTCTAAATAGTTGAGTATCGTCTCGAAGCTTCACACGAACAAACTGCCTAGTTTCAAGACGATATCAACAGTTAGTGTATAAATATATTCTTTTCGTCTATGTCTGTAATAACGAAAATATTTTGTTCACGCAATGCCAACAGAAACTATTTTGATAAAACGAAGCAACGTGATAAGAAAAAAAAACGTAAGATAAAACAAGGTTCGGCGGGGAATCGAACCCAGACCTGCTACTCAGAAAGCAGACACTTTACCGCGGAGCTAACTTACTACGTTGAATTTTGTTTGTTTTATTCTCCTCAATATACCACATAAGAGTCCAAATGAAGGCAATTCAAAAATATGGCAATTTTGCATTCAAGATGGCGACTTCTCGAATGATTTGTTTCTTCACTTAAACTGAACTACGTCCTTAATAACATAGCGAAACCTGGCTTACCTACCAAGAGCACAACTTACAATTTTCATGGTTACAAATTTTTGAGCCGCCATTTTGAATCGAAGATGGCGACTTTTCCAACATGTCGGAATTTTCCCCTCACATACGCTGTAATCTACACACTTGAACGCAATTTCGTGATTCCACCATATCTACAAGTTGTGTAGAATTAGACGCCCCCTTATAACATTCCTAGCACCATCTTACACCGAACATGACTATTTCTTTCAAGTTTAAGGGCGGATTCGCAAACTACGCATCAGAATAAACATCACCTCGAAATTTCAACGTCCTACATACAGCCATTACAAATTTCACATTTTTTCGATTTGCGCCGCGAAACGAAAACGAATTTTAATGCTCTTTTTTCTATCATAAACTATGTTCCTAGCTTCACTGCCTGACAAAATATGACGTTTCTATGGTGTGTGGAACTACTCTAAAAACCAGCATTTCGAAACGACGAAAAATTTCGACACTTCATTTCCATGGAAAATGTCGCCTTTTTCGTGATATCGGAATTTTCCCATTACTCACATCCCATGACGAACAAGTATGCAAAATTTGGTGTTTGTATGTTTTGTGGAAGTATGCAAACAATTAAGTGTGTTTCCGATTATAGAGGTATATAATTCCCCACAGATGCAGGCCGCAACGTACCAGTATTATGTGAGCAGTAAGAACGAAGTCGAAAATCAAAGGAAATCGGTAGTGTAGGGGATTGACGTGAGCCTACTGGACAGGAGACCTGGGTTCGATTCCTAACAATCTTTTTCTCACTTTTTCTTTCTTTGAAAGTTTATTTTTATAGCATATATTGTTTGCCTAAAAGGTTGAGTCTATTATAAAACGCATTTCACTCCAACCGGTCCTGTAAACAAACTACTGAACCGAAAGAGGCACTATTCCACGTATCCCGTATATTATAACTATATACGCTGCCAACGAGAAAATTGTCAAAAGGTGCGTATATATATATATATATATATATATATATATATATATATATATATATATATATATATATATATATATATATATATATGTGTGTGTGTGTGTGTGTGTGTATTTCCTGAAAAGTTATAATCTTATACTTTTTCAGTTGTGGTATAGACTTCAAACTTGGTATACGCATCTATCTAAACGACCAGTATAAAAAGGGAGATTGTTTGCAATTATTTCCGGTTTGAAGCACACACTATCCTCGCGAGACAAAATGTATTTTTGTCTCGTCTCTATACTATATCGTGCAAATGATGCTCAATGTTTTTTTTCCAAAATGTTTTTTGGGGGTACACTGCCTCCTTGGGGCTCTCAGAGTGCCCCCGCAGGAGACCAAATAATACGTGTATAATAGAATAATAAATAGAAAACTATGAGCAGTGCCCCTGGGAATACTAACTGTGATCCTCAGGAACATTGTTTCTGAAAGAAACACTGGTGTTGCCCCATCTCTAAAGCTACATATGTTTCTTTCTAAATAGTTGAGTATCGTCTCGAAGCTTCACACGAACAAACTGCCTAGTTTCAAGACGATATCAACAGTTAGTGTATAAATATATTCTTTTCGTCTATGTCTGTAATAACGAAAATATTTTGTTCACGCAATGCCAACAGAAACTATTTTGATAAAACGAAGCAACGTGATAAGAAAAAAAAACGTAAGATAAAACAAGGTTCGGCGGGGAATCGAACCCAGACCTGCTACTCAGAAAGCAGACACTTTACCGCGGAGCTAACTTACTACGTTGAATTTTGTTTGTTTTATTCTCCTCAATATACCACATAAGAGTCCAAATGAAGGCAATTCAAAAATATGGCAATTTTGCATTCAAGATGGCGACTTCTCGAATGATTTGTTTCTTCACTTAAACTGAACTACGTCCTTAATAACATAGCGAAACCTGGCTTACCTACCAAGAGCACAACTTACAATTTTCATGGTTACAAATTTTTGAGCCGCCATTTTGAATCGAAGATGGCGACTTTTCCAACATGTCGGAATTTTCCCCTCACATACGCTGTAATCTACACACTTGAACGCAATTTCGTGATTCCACCATATCTACAAGTTGTGTAGAATTAGACGCCCCCTTATAACATTCCTAGCACCATCTTACACCGAACATGACTATTTCTTTCAAGTTTAAGGGCGGATTCGCAAACTACGCATCAGAATAAACATCACCTCGAAATTTCAACGTCCTACATACAGCCATTACAAATTTCACATTTTTTCGATTTGCGCCGCGAAACGAAAACGAATTTTAATGCTCTTTTTTCTATCATAAACTATGTTCCTAGCTTCACTGCCTGACAAAATATGACGTTTCTATGGTGTGTGGAACTACTCTAAAAACCAGCATTTCGAAACGACGAAAAATTTCGACACTTCATTTCCATGGAAAATGTCGCCTTTTTCGTGATATCGGAATTTTCCCATTACTCACATCCCATGACGAACAAGTATGCAAAATTTGGTGTTTGTATGTTTTGTGGAAGTATGCAAACAATTAAGTGTGTTTCCGATTATAGAGGTATATAATTCCCCACAGATGCAGGCCGCAACGTACCAGTATTATGTGAGTAGTAAGAACGAAGTCGAAAATCAAAGGAAATCGGTAGTGTAGGGGATTGACGTGAGCCTACTGGACAGGAGACCTGGGTTCGATTCCTAACAATCTTTTTCTCACTTTTTCTTTCTTTGAAAGTTTATTTTTATAGCATATATTGTTTGCCTAAAAGGTTGAGTCTATTATAAAACGCATTTCACTCCAACCGGTCCTGTAAACAAACTACTGAACCGAAAGAGGCACTATTCCACGTATCCCGTATATTATAACTATATACGCTGCCAACGAGAAAATTGTCAAAAGGTGCGTATATATATATATATATATATATATATATATATATATATATATATATATATATATATATATATATATATATATATATATATATATATATATATATATATATATATATATATATGTGTGTGTGTGTGTGTGTATTTCCTGAAAAGTTATAATCTTATACTTTTTCAGTTGTGGTATAGACTTCAAACTTGGTATACGCATCTATCTAAACGACCAGTATAAAAAGGGAGATTGTTTGCAATTATTTCCGGTTTGAAGCACACACTATCCTCGCGAGACAAAATGTATTTTTGTCTCGTCTCTATACTATATCGTGCAAATGATGCTCAATGTTTTTTTCCAAAATGTTTTTTGGGGGTACACTGCCTCCTTGGGGCTCTCAGAGTGCCCCCGCAGGAGACCAAATAATATGTGTATAATAGAATAATAAATAGAAAACTATGAGCAGTGCCCCTGGGAATACTAACTGTGATCCTCAGGAACATTGTTTCTGAAAGAAACACTGGTGTTGCCCCATCTCTAAAGCTACATATGTTTCTTTCTAAATAGTTGAGTATCGTCTCGAAGCTTCACACGAACAAACTGCCTAGTTTCAAGACGATATCAACAGTTAGTGTATAAATATATTCTTTTCGTCTATGTCTGTAATAACGAAAATATTTTGTTCACGCAATGCCAACAGAAACTATTTTGATAAAACGAAGCAACGTGATAAGAAAAAAAAACGTAAGATAAAACAAGGTTCGGCGGGGAATCGAACCCAGACCTGCTACTCAGAAAGCAGACACTTTACCGCGGAGCTAACTTACTACGTTGAATTTTGTTTGTTTTATTCTCCTCAATATACCACATAAGAGTCCAAATGAAGGCAATTCAAAAATATGGCAATTTTGCATTCAAGATGGCGACTTCTCGAATGATTTGTTTCTTCACTTAAACCGAACTACGTCCTTAATAACATAGCGAAACCTGGCTTACCTACCAAGAGCACAACTTACAATTTTCATGGTTACAAATTTTTGAGCCGCCATTTTGAATCGAAGATGGCGACTTTTCCAACATGTCGGAATTTTCCCCTCACATACGCTCTAATCTACACACTTGAACGCAATTTCGTGATTCCACCATATCTACAAGTTGTGTAGAATTAGACGCCCCCTTATAACATTCCTAGCACCATCTTACACCGAACATGACTATTTCTTTCAAGTTTAAGGGCGGATTCGCAAACTACGCATCAGAATAAACATCACCTCGAAATTTCAACGTCCTACATACAGCCATTACAAATTTCACATTTTTTCGATTTGCGCCGCGAAACGAAAACGAATTTTAATGCTCTTTTTTCTATCATAAACTATGTTCCTAGCTTCACTGCCTGACAAAATATGACGTTTCTATGGTGTGTGGAACTACTCTAAAAACCAGCATTTCGAAACGACGAAAAATTTCGACACTTCATTTCCATGGAAAATGTCGTCTTTTTCGTGATATCGGAATTTTCCCATTACTCACATCCCATGACGAACAAGTATGCAAAATTTGGTGTTTGTATGTTTTGTGGAAGTATGCAAACAATTAAGTGTGTTTCCGATTATAGAGGTATATAATTCACCACAGATGCAGGCCGCAACGTACCAGTATTATGTGAGCAGTAAGAACGAAGTCGAAAATCAAAGGAAATCGGTAGTGTAGGGGATTGACGTGAGCCTACTGGACAGGAGACCTGGGTTCGATTCCTAACAATCTTTTTCTCACTTTTTCTTTCTTTGAAAGTTTATTTTTATAGCATATATTGTTTGCCTAAAAGGTTGAGTCTATTATAAAACGCATTTCACTCCAACCGGTCCTGTAAACAAACTACTGAACCGAAAGAGGCACTATTCCACGTATCCCGTATATTATAACTATATACGCTGCCAACGAGAAAATTGTCAAAAGGTGCGTATATATATATATATATATATATATATATATATATATGTGTGTGTGTGTGTGTGTGTGTATTTCCTGAAAAGTTATAATCTTATACTTTTTCAGTTGTGGTATAGACTTCAAACTTGGTATACGCATCTATCTAAACGACCAGTATAAAAAGGGAGATTGTTTGCAATTATTTCCGGTTTGAAGCACACACTATCCTCGCGAGACAAAATGTATTTTTGTCTCGTCTCTATACTATATCGTGCAAATGATGCTCAATGTTTTTTTTCCAAAATGTTTTTTGGGGGTACACTGCCTCCTTGGGGCTCTCAGAGTGCCCCCGCAGGAGACCAAATAATACGTGTATAATAGAATAATAAATAGAAAACTATGAGCAGTGCCCCTGGGAATACTAACTGTGATCCTCAGGAACATTGTTTCTGAAAGAAACACTGGTGTTGCCCCATCTCTAAAGCTACATATGTTTCTTTCTAAATAGTTGAGTATCGTCTCGAAGCTTCACACGAACAAACTGCCTAGTTTCAAGACGATATCAACAGTTAGTGTATAAATATATTCTTTTCGTCTATGTCTGTAATAACGAAAATATTTTGTTCACGCAATGCCAACAGAAACTATTTTGATAAAACGAAGCAACGTGATAAGAAAAAAAAACGTAAGATAAAACAAGGTTCGGCGGGGAATCGAACCCAGACCTGCTACTCAGAAAGCAGACACTTTACCGCGGAGCTAACTTACTACGTTGAATTTTGTTTGTTTTATTCTCCTCAATATACCACATAAGAGTCCAAATGAAGGCAATTCAAAAATATGGCAATTTTGCATTCAAGATGGCGACTTCTCGAATGATTTGTTTCTTCACTTAAACTGAACTACGTCCTTAATAACATAGCGAAACCTGGCTTACCTACCAAGAGCACAACTTACAATTTTCATGGTTACAAATTTTTGAGCCGCCATTTTGAATCGAAGATGGCGACTTTTCCAACATGTCGGAATTTTCCCCTCACATACGCTGTAATCTACACACTTGAACGCAATTTCGTGATTCCACCATATCTACAAGTTGTGTAGAATTAGACGCCCCCTTATAACATTCCTAGCACCATCTTACACCGAACATGACTATTTCTTTCAAGTTTAAGGGCGGATTCGCAAACTACGCATCAGAATAAACATCACCTCGAAATTTCAACGTCCTACATACAGCCATTACAAATTTCACATTTTTTCGATTTGCGCCGCGAAACGAAAACGAATTTTAATGCTCTTTTTTCTATCATAAACTATGTTCCTAGCTTCACTGCCTGACAAAATATGACGTTTCTATGGTGTGTGGAACTACTCTAAAAACCAGCATTTCGAAACGACGAAAAATTTCGACACTTCATTTCCATGGAAAATGTCGCCTTTTTCGTGATATCGGAATTTTCCCATTACTCACATCCCATGACGAACAAGTATGCAAAATTTGGTGTTTGTATGTTTTGTGGAAGTATGCAAACAATTAAGTGTGTTTCCGATTATAGAGGTATATAATTCCCCACAGATGCAGGCCGCAACGTACCAGTATTATGTGAGCAGTAAGAACGAAGTCGAAAATCAAAGGAAATCGGTAGTGTAGGGGATTGACGTGAGCCTACTGGACAGGAGACCTGGGTTCGATTCCTAACAATCTTTTTCTCACTTTTTCTTTCTTTGAAAGTTTATTTGTATAGCATATATTGTTTGCCTAAAAGGTTGAGTCTATTATAAAACGCATTTCACTCCAACCGGTCCTGTAAACAAACTACTGAACCGAAAGAGGCACTATTCCACGTATCCCGTATATTATAACTATATACGCTGCCAACGAGAAAATTGTCAAAAGGTGCGTATATATATATATATATGTGTGTGTGTGTGTGTGTGTGTATTTCCTGAAAAGTTATAATCTTATACTTTTTCAGTTGTGGTATAGACTTCAAACTTGGTATACGCATCTATCTAAACGACCAGTATAAAAAGGGAGATTGTTTGCAATTATTTCCGGTTTGAAGCACACACTATCCTCGCGAGACAAAATGTATTTTTGTCTCGTCTCTATACTATATCGTGCAAATGATGCTCAATGTTTTTTTTCCAAAATGTTTTTTGGGGGTACACTGCCTCCTTGGGGCTCTCAGAGTGCCCCCGCAGGAGACCAAATAATACGTGTATAATAGAATAATAAATAGAAAACTATGAGCAGTGCCCCTGGGAATACTAACTGTGATCCTCAGGAACATTGTTTCTGAAAGAAACACTGGTGTTGCCCCATCTCTAAAGCTACATATGTTTCTTTCTAAATAGTTGAGTATCGTCTCGAAGCTTCACACGAACAAACTGCCTAGTTTCAAGACGATATCAACAGTTAGTGTATAAATATATTCTTTTCGTCTATGTCTGTAATAACGAAAATATTTTGTTCACGCAATGCCAACAGAAACTATTTTGATAAAACGAAGCAACGTGATAAGAAAAAAAAACGTAAGATAAAACAAGGTTCGGCGGGGAATCGAACCCAGACCTGCTACTCAGAAAGCAGACACTTTACCGCGGAGCTAACTTACTACGTTGAATTTTGTTTGTTTTATTCTCCTCAATATACCACATAAGAGTCCAAATGAAGGCAATTCAAAAATATGGCAATTTTGCATTCAAGATGGCGACTTCTCGAATGATTTGTTTCTTCACTTAAACTGAACTACGTCCTTAATAACATAGCGAAACCTGGCTTACCTACCAAGAGCACAACTTACAATTTTCATGGTTACAAATTTTTGAGCCGCCATTTTGAATCGAAGATGGCGACTTTTCCAACATGTCGGAATTTTCCCCTCACATACGCTGTAATCTACACACTTGAACGCAATTTCGTGATTCCACCATATCTACAAGTTGTGTAGAATTAGACGCCCCCTTATAACATTCCTAGCACCATCTTACACCGAACATGACTATTTCTTTCAAGTTTAAGGGCGGATTCGCAAACTACGCATCAGAATAAACATCACCTCGAAATTTCAACGTCCTACATACAGCCATTACAAATTTCACATTTTTTCGATTTGCGCCGCGAAACGAAAACGAATTTTAATGCTCTTTTTTCTATCATAAACTATGTTCCTAGCTTCACTGCCTGACAAAATATGACGTTTCTATGGTGTGTGGAACTACCCTAAAAACCAGCATTTCGAAACGACGAAAAATTTCGACACTTCATTTCCATGGAAAATGTCGCCTTTTTCGTGATATCGGAATTTTCCCATTACTCACATCCCATGACGAACAAGTATGCAAAATTTGGTGTTTGTATGTTTTGTGGAAGTATGCAAACAATTAAGTGTGTTTCCGATTATAGAGGTATATAATTCCCCACAGATGCAGGCCGCAACGTACCAGTATTATGTGAGCAGTAAGAACGAAATCGAAAATCTAAGGAAATCGGTAGTGTAGGGGATTGAAGTGAGCCTACTGGACAGGAGACCTAAGTTCGATTCCTAACAATCTTTTTCTCACTTTTTCTTTCTTTGAAAGTTTATTTTTATAGCATATATTGTTTGCCTAAAAGGTTGAGTCTATTATAAAACGCATTTCACTCCAACCGGTCCTGTAAACAAACTACTGAACCGAAAGAGGCACTATTCCACGTATCCCGTATATTATAACTATATACGCTGCCAACGAGAAAATTGTCAAAAGGTGCGTATATATATATATATATATATATATATATATATATATATATATATATATATATATATATATATATATATGTGTGTGTGTGTGTGTGTGTGTATTTCCTGAAAAGTTTTAATCTTATACTTTTTAAGTTGTGGTATAGACTTCAAACTTGGTATACGCATCTATCTAAACGACCAGTATAAAAAGGGAGATTGTTTGCAATTATTTCCGGTTTGAAGCACACACTATCCTCGCGAGACAAAATGTATTTTTGTCTCGTCTCTATACTATATCGTGCAAATGATGCTCAATGTTTTTTTCCAAAATGTTTTTTGGGGGTACACTGCCTCCTTGGGGCTCTTAGAGTGCCCCCGCAGGAGACCAAATAATACGTGTATAATAGAATAATAAATAGAAAACTATGAGCAGTGCCCCTGGGAATACTAACTGTGATCCTCAGGAACATTGTTTCTGAAAGAAACACTGGTGTTGCCCCATCTCTAAAGCTACATATGTTTCTTTCTAAATAGTTGAGTATCGTCTCGAAGCTTCACACGAACAAACTGCCTAGTTTCAAGACGATATCAACAGTTAGTGTATAAATATATTCTTTTCGTCTATGTCTGTAATAACGAAAATATTTTGTTCACGCAATGCCAACAGAAACTATTTTGATAAAACGAAGCAACGTGATAAGAAAAAAAAAACGTAAGATAAAACAAGATTCGGCGGGGAATCGAACCCAGACCTGCTACTCAGAAAGCAGACACTTTACCGCGGAGCTAACTTACTACGTTGAATTTTGTTTGTTTTATTCTCCTCAATATACCACATAAGAGTCCAAATGAAGGCAATTCAAAAATATGGCAATTTTGCATTCAAGATGGCGACTTCTCGAATGATTTGTTTCTTCACTTAAACTGAACTACGTCCTTAATAACATAGCGAAACCTGGCTTACCTACCAAGAGCACAACTTACAATTTTCATGGTTACAAATTTTTGAGCCGCCATTTTGAATCGAAGATGGCGACTTTTCCAACATGTCGGAATTTTCCCCTCACATACGCTGTAATCTACACACTTGAACGCAATTTCGTGATTCCACCATATCTACAAGTTGTGTAGAATTAGACGCCCCCTTATAACATTCCTAGCACCATCTTACACCGAACATGACTATTTCTTTCAAGTTTAAGGGCGGATTCGCAAACTGCGCATCAGAATAAACATCACCTCGAAATTTCAACGTCCTACATACAGCCATTACAAATTTCACATTTTTTCGATTTGCGCCGCGAAACGAAAACGAATTTTAATGCTCTTTTTTCTATCATAAACTATGTTCCTAGCTTCACTGCCTGACAAAATATGACGTTTCTATGGTGTGTGGAACTACTCTAAAAACCAGCATTTCGAAACGACGAAAAATTTCGACACATCATTTCCATGGAAAATGTCGCCTTTTTCGTGATATCGGAATTTTCCCATTACTCACATCCCATGACGAACAAGTATGCAAAATTTGGTGTTTGTATGTTTTGTGGAAGTATGCAAACAATTAAGTGTGTTTCCGATTATAGAGGTATATAACTCGCTAAAGCTCGCTGGGGGCTCCGCCCCCAGACCCCCGGTTGTGGCTTTGCCATAAGGTGTCAAGTTCTAGAAAACTATTCCTTGAGGAATTCACTTCCCTTTACAGCACACATCTGTTACCAACACATACTTCAATTGAACCGGTATTATTTCTTCCATTTAACTTTGGACAGCAAACACACAATTTATAAGAAAGAACTCTATTACTACTTCTATTCTGGCAATCATATACATGGCTAATTACATACACTTTACGCACATCTATACATGTTAGAGACAATAACAGAGTTTTTTTTTCTGAAACATAAACCGCGGAAACTGTCTTGCAATAGCCTACCAATTAAACCTTTCATTTTCCGAAAACACTCACTGTTTACAAATGTGAATTTTTCCACCCTTTTAAATATTATGTTTTGCAGTGTAATTTAGTACGTACAATGTATTATAATAGTGTCCCTCTTGTTAATTCTACATACTTTCTGCACTAAAAGTAATTCACATCTGTGATATAAGAGTGCGAAAATATTTCAGGCTTCCTGTATATTTATTCTTGTATTTACAATGAAGACTACAATTTACTAGGTAATTTACAAATATGAATATTGTTGGAAATTATTTAAATTTTTTTCATAGCATTTGAGTGAACACTACTTTTGTACTGTAATGTAGTACAGTGGATTATAATGGAAACCTTGGGCATAGTTGTACATATTACTTGCAGCAAGACTTTTTCAAATATTTCATATTTACTGGACAATTTCTTGCAGTCAACCAGTATCTCTCGTCTTGTATTTTCAATAAACACTACAATTTGTAGGTAATTTATAAAAATGAATTTTGTTAAGGCTTTTTAAACATTAGTTCAAAACATTTGATTCAACACTAGTTTTTGCAGTGTAACGTAGTACATCTTATTATAATGGTGTCCTTTGGTAAAAAATGTACTTACTGGGCAGCAAGACTTTTTGAAATGTTTATATACACTGGGCAATTACATAGAGTCTTCGTGTATCTTTACTCTCATACTTTCAATGAAGACGAATATTAACTAAGTAATTTAGAATATGAATATTATTGGAGGCTTTTGAAAATTTGTTTATAGCATTTTAAACAAACCACTTTTTGCATAGTAGTATAACAGTGTATTAGAATGGTGTCTTTCTAATTTCTTATTACAATTAAATAAAAAGACATCATTTCCTTAATGATACTAAAAAACGCATATATAACCCGATTACTATTCCGATTTTAGAGGTGTAATTCCCCACAGATGCAGGCCGCAACGTACCAGTATTATGTGAGCAGTAAGAACGAAGTCGAAAATCTAAGGAAATCGGTAGTGTAGGGGATTGACGTGAGCCTACTGGACAGGAGACCTGGGTTCGATTCCTAACAATCTTTTTCTCACTTTTTCTTTCTTTGAAAGTTTATTTTTATAGCATATATTGTTTGCCTAAAAGGTTGAGTCTATTATAAAACGCATTTCACTCCAACCGGTCCTGTAAACAAACTACTGAACCGAAAGAGGCACTATTCCACGTATCCCGTATATTATAACTATATACGCTGCCAACGAGAAAATTGTCAAAAGGTGCGTATATATATATATATATGTGTGTGTGTGTGTGTATTTCCTTAAAAGTTATAATCTTATACTTTTTCAGTTGTGGTATAGACTTCAAACTTGGTATACGCATCTATCTAAACGACCAGTATAAAAAGGGAGATTGTTTGCAATTATTTCCGGTTTGAAGCACACACTATCCTCGCGAGACAAAATGTATTTTTGTCTCGTCTCTATACTATATCGTGCAAATGATGCTCAATGTTTTTTTCCAAAATGTTTTTTGGGGGTACACTGCCTCCTTGGGGCTCTTAGAGTGCCCCCGCAGGAGACCAAATAATACGTGTATAATAGAATAATAAATAGAAAACTATGAGCAGTGCCCCTGGGAATACTAACTGTGATCCTCAGGAACATTGTTTCTGAAAGAAACACTGGTGTTGCCCCATCTCTAAAGCTACATATGTTTCTTTCTAAATAGTTGAGTATCGTCTCGAAGCTTCACACGAACAAACTGCCTAGTTTCAAGACGATATCAACAGTTAGTGTATAAATATATTCTTTTCGTCTATGTCTGTAATAACGAAAATATTTTGTTCACGCAATGCCAACAGAAACTATTTTGATAAAACGAAGCAACGTGATAAGAAAAAAAAACGTAAGATAAAACAAGGTTCGGCGGGGAATCGAACCCAGACCTGCTACTCAGAAAGCAGACACTTTACCGCGGAGCTAACTTACTACGTTGAATTTTGTTTGTTTTATTCTCCTCAATATACCACATAAGAGTCCAAATGAAGGCAATTCAAAAATATGGCAATTTTGCATTCAAGATGGCGACTTCTCGAATGATTTGTTTCTTCACTTAAACTGAACTACGTCCTTAATAACATAGCGAAACCTGGCTTACCTACCAAGAGCACAACTTACAATTTTCATGGTTACAAATTTTTGAGCCGCCATTTTGAATCGAAGATGCCGACTTTTCCAACATGTCGGAATTTTCCCCTCACATACGCTGTAATCTACACACTTGAACGCAATTTCGTGATTCCACCATATCTACAAGTTGTGTAGAATTAGACGCCCCCTTATAACATTCCTAGCACCATCTTACACCGAACATGACTATTTCTTTCAAGTTTAAGGGCGGATTCGCAAACTACGCATCAGAATAAACATCACCTCGAAATTTCAACGTCCTACATACAGCCATTACAAATTTCACATTTTTTCGATTTGCGCCGCGAAACGAAAACGAATTTTAATGCTCTTTTTTCTATCATAAACTATGTTCCTAGCTTCACTGCCTGACAAAATATGACGTTTCTATGGTGTGTGCAACTACTCTAAAAACCAGCATTTCGAAACGACGAAAAATTTCGACACTTCATTTCCATGGAAAATGTCGCCTTTTTCGTGATATCGGAATTTTCCCATTACTCACATCCCATGACGAACAAGTATGCAAAATTTGGTGTTTGTATGTTTTGTGGAAGTATGCAAACAATTAAGTGTGTTTCCGATTATAGAGGTATATAATTCCCCACAGATGCAGGCCGCAACGTACCAGTATTATGTGAGCAGTAAGAACGAAATCGAAAATCTAAGGAAATCGGTAGTGTAGGGGATTGACGTGAGCCTACTGGACAGGAGACCTGGGTTCGATTCCTAACAATCTTTTTCTCACTTTTTCTTTCTTTGAAAGTTTATTTTTATAGCATATATTGTTTGCCTAAAAGGTTGAGTCTATTATAAAACGCATTTCACTCCAACCGGTCCTGTAAACAAACTACTGAACCGAAAGAGGCACTATTCCACGTATCCCGTATATTATAACTATATACGCTGCCAACGAGAAAATTGTCAAAAGGTGCGTATATATATATATATATATATATATATATATATATATATATATATATATATATGTGTGTGTGTGTGTGTGTGTGTATTTCCTGAAAAGTTATAATCTTATACTTTTTCAGTTGTGGTATAGACTTCAAACTTGGTATACGCATCTATCTAAACGACCAGTATAAAAAGGGAGATTGTTTGCAATTATTTCCGGTTTGAAGCACACACTATCCTCGCGAGACAAAATGTATTTTTGTCTCGTCTCTATACTATATCGTGCAAATGATGCTCAATGTTTTTTTCCAAAATGTTTTTTGGGGGTACACTGCCTCCTTGGGGCTCTTAGAGTGCCCCCGCAGGAGACCAAATAATACGTGTATAATAGAATAATAAATAGAAAACTATGAGCAGTGCCCCTGGGAATACTAACTGTGATCCTCAGGAACATTGTTTCTGAAAGAAACACTGGTGTTGCCCCATCTCTAAAGCTACATATGTTTCTTTCTAAATAGTTGAGTATCGTCTCGAAGCTTCACACGAACAAACTGCCTAGTTTCAAGACGATATCAACAGTTAGTGTATAAATATATTCTTTTCGTCTATGTCTGTAATAACGAAAATATTTTGTTCACGCAATGCCAACAGAAACTATTTTGATAAAACGAAGCAACGTGATAAGAAAAAAAAACGTAAGATAAAACAAGGTTCAGCGGGGAACCGAACCCAGACCTGCTACTCAGAAAGCAGACACTTTACCGCGGAGCTAACTTACTACATTTAACTTTGTTTGTTTTATTCTCCTCAATATACCACATAAGAGTCCAAATGAAGGCAATTCAAAAATATGGCAATTTTGCATTCAAGATGGCGACTTCTCGAATGATTTGTTTCTTCACTTAAACTGAACTACGTCCTTAATAACATAGCGAAACCTGGCTTACCTACCAAGAGCACAACTTACAATTTTCATGGTTAAAAATTTTTGAGCCGCCATTTTGAATCGAAGATGCCGACTTTTCCAACATGTCGGAATTTTCCCCTCACATACGCTGTAATCTACACACTTGAACGCAATTTCGTGATTCCACCATATCTACAAGTTGTGTAGAATTAGACGCCCCCTTATAACATTCCTAGCACCATCTTACACCGAACATGACTATTTCTTTCAAGTTTAAGGGCGGATTCGCAAACTACGCATCAGAATAAACATCATCTCGAAATTTCAACGTCCTACATACAGCCATTACAAATTTCACATTTTTTCGATTTGCGCCGCGAAACAAAAACGAATTTTAATGCTTTTTTTTCTATCATAAACTATGTTCCTAGCTTCACTGCCTGACAAAATATGACGTTTCTATGGTGTGTGGAACTACTCTAAAAACCAGCATTTCGAAACGACGAAAAATTTCGACACTTCATTTCCATGGAAAATGTCGCCTTTTTCGTGATATCGGAATTTTCCCATTACTCACATCCCATAACGAACAAGTATGCAAAATTTGGTGTTTGTATGTTTTGTGGAAGTATGCAAACAATTAAGTGTGTTTCCGATTATAGAGGTATATAATTCCCCACAGATGCAGGCCGCAACGTACCAGTATTATGTGAGCAGTAAGACCGAAGTCGAAAATCTAAGGAAATCGGTAGTGAAGGGGATTGACGTGAGCCTACTGGACAGGAGACCTGGGTTCGATTCCTAACAATCTTTTTCTCACTTTTTCTTTCTTTGAAAGTTTATTTTTATAGCATATATTGTTTGCCTAAAAGGTTGAGTCTATTATAAAACGCATTTCACTCCAACCGGTCCTGTAAACAAACTACTGAACCGAAAGAGGCACTATTCCACGTATCCCGTATATTATAACTATATACGCTGCCAACGAGAAAATTGTCAAAAGGTGCGTATATATATATATATATATATGTGTGTGTGTGTGTGTGTGTATTTCCTTAAAAGTTATAATCTTATACTTTTTCAGTTGTGGTATAGACTTCAAACTTGGTATACGCATCTATCTAAACGACCAGTATAAAAAGGGAGATTGTTTGCAATTATTTCCGGTTTGAAGCACACACTATCCTCGCGAGACAAAATGTATTTTTGTCTCGTCTCTATACTATATCGTGCAAATGATGCTCAATGTTTTTTTCCAAAATGTTTTTTGGGGGTACACTGCCTCCTTGGGGCTCTTAGAGTGCCCCCGCAGGAGACCAAATAATACGTGTATAATAGAATAATAAATAGAAAACTATGAGCAGTGCCCCTGGGAATACTAACTGTGATCCTCAGGAACATTGTTTCTGAAAGAAACACTGGTGTTGCCCCATCTCTAAAGCTACATATGTTTCTTTCTAAATAGTTGAGTATCGTCTCGAAGCTTCACACGAACAAACTGCCTAGTTTCAAGACGATATCAACAGTTAGTGTATAAATATATTCTTTTCGTCTATGTCTGTAATAACGAAAATATTTTGTTCACGCAATGCCAACAGAAACTATTTTGAGAAAACGAAGCAACGTGATAAGAAAAAAAAACGTAAGATAAAACAAGGTTCGGCGGGGAATCGAACCCACACCTGCTACTCAGAAAGCAGACACTTTACCGCGGAGCTAACTTACTACGTTGAATTTTGTTTGTTTTATTCTCCTCAATATACCACATAAGAGTCCAAATGAAGGCAATTCAAAAATATGGCAATTTTGCATTCAAGATGGCGACTTCTCGAATGATTTGTTTCTTCACTTAAACTGAACTACGTCCTTAATAACATAGCGAAACCTGGCTTACCTACCAAGAGCACAACTTACAATTTTCATGGTTACAAATTTTTGAGCCGCCATTTTGAATCGAAGATGGCGACTTTTCCAACATGTCGGAATTTTCCCCTCACATACGCTGTAATCTACACACTTGAACGCAATTTCGTGATTCCACCATATCTACAAGTTGTGTAGAATTAGACGCCCCCTTATAACATTCCTAGCACCATCTTACACCGAACATGACTATTTCTTTCAAGTTTAAGGGCGGATTCGCAAACTACGCATCAGAATAAACATCACCTCGAAATTTCAACGTCCTACATACAGCCATTACAAATTTCACATTTTTTCGATTTGCGCCGCGAAACGAAAACGAATTTTAATGCTCTTTTTTCTATCATAAACTATGTTCCTAGCTTCACTGCCTGACAAAATATGACGTTTCTATGGTGTGTGGAACTACTCTAAAAACCAGCATTTCGAAACGACGAAAAATTTCGACACTTCATTTCCATGGAAAATGTCGCCTTTTTCGTGATATCGGAATTTTCCCATTACTCACATCCCATGACGAACAAGTATGCAAAATTTGGTGTTTGTATGTTTTGTGGAAGTATGCAAACAATTAAGTGTGTTTCCGATTATAGAGGTATATAACTCGCTAAAGCTCGCTGGGGGCTCCGCCCCCAGACCCCCGGTTGTGGCTTTGCCATAAGGTGTCAAGTTCTAGAAAACTATTCCTTGAGGAATTCACTTCCCTTTACAGCACACATCTGTTACCAACACATACTTCAATTGAACCGGTATTATTTCTTCCATTTAACTTTGGACAGCAAACACACAATTTATAAGAAAGAACTCTATTACTACTTCTATTCTGGCAATCATATACATGGCTAATTACATACACTTTACGCACATCTATACATGTTAGAGACAATAACAGAGTTTTTTTTTCTGAAACATAAACCGCGGAAACTGTCTTGCAATAGCCTACCAATTAAACCTTTCATTTTCCGAAAACACTCACTGTTTACAAATGTGAATTTTTCCACCCTTTTAAATATTATGTTTTGCAGTGTAATTTAGTACGTACAATGTATTATAATAGTGTCCCTCTTGTTAATTCTACATACTTTCTGCACTAAAAGTAATTCACATCTGTGATATAAGAGTGCGAAAATATTTCAGGCTTCCTGTATATTTATTCTTGTATTTACAATGAAGACTACAATTTACTAGGTAATTTACAAATATGAATATTGTTGGAAATTATTTAAATTTTTTTCATAGCATTTGAGTGAACACTACTTTTGTACTGTAATGTAGTACAGTGGATTATAATGGAAACCTTGGGCATAGTTGTACATATTACTTGCAGCAAGACTTTTTCAAATATTTCATATTTACTGGACAATTTCTTGCAGTCAACCAGTATCTCTCGTCTTGTATTTTCAATAAACACTACAATTTGTAGGTAATTTATAAAAATGAATTTTGTTAAGGCTTTTTAAACATTAGTTCAAAACATTTGATTCAACACTAGTTTTTGCAGTGTAACGTAGTACATCTTATTATAATGGTGTCCTTTGGTAAAAAATGTACTTACTGGGCAGCAAGACTTTTTGAAATGTTTATATACACTGGGCAATTACATAGAGTCTTCGTGTATCTTTACTCTCATACTTTCAATGAAGACGAATATTAACTAAGTAATTTAGAATATGAATATTATTGGAGGCTTTTGAAAATTTGTTTATAGCATTTTAAACAAACCACTTTTTGCATAGTAGTATAACAGTGTATTAGAATGGTGTCTTTCTAATTTCTTATTACAATTAAATAAAAAGACATCATTTCCTTAATGATACTAAAAAACGCATATATAACCCGATTACTATTCCGATTTTAGAGGTGTAATTCCCCACAGATGCAGGCCGCAACGTACCAGTATTATGTGAGCAGTAAGAACGAAGTCGAAAATCTAAGGAAATCGGTAGTGTAGGGGATTGACGTGAGCCTACTGGACAGGAGACCTGGGTTCGATTCCTAACAATCTTTTTCTCACTTTTTCTTTCTTTGAAAGTTTATTTTTATAGCATATATTGTTTGCCTAAAAGGTTGAGTCTATTATAAAACGCATTTCACTCCAACCGGTCCTGTAAACAAACTACTGAACCGAAAGAGGCACTATTCCACGTATCCCGTATATTATAACTATATACGCTGCCAACGAGAAAATTGTCAAAAGGTGCGTATATATATATATGTGTGTGTGTGTGTGTGTGTGTGTGTATTTCCTTAAAAGTTATAATCTTATACTTTTTCAGTTGTGGTATAGACTTCAAACTTGGTATACGCATCTATCTAAACGACCAGTATAAAAAGGGAGATTGTTTGCAATTATTTCCGGTTTGAAGCACACACTATCCTCGCGAGACAAAATGTATTTTTGTCTCGTCTCTATACTATATCGTGCAAATGATGCTCAATGTTTTTTTCCAAAATGTTTTTTGGGGGTACACTGCCTCCTTGGGGCTCTTAGAGTGCCCCCGCAGGAGACCAAATAATACGTGTATAATAGAATAATAAATAGAAAACTATGAGCAGTGCCCCTGGGAATACTAACTGTGATCCTCAGGAACATTGTTTCTGAAAGAAACACTGGTGTTGCCCCATCTCTAAAGCTACATATGTTTCTTTCTAAATAGTTGAGTATCGTCTCGAAGCTTCACACGAACAAACTGCCTAGTTTCAAGACGATATCAACAGTTAGTGTATAAATATATTCTTTTCGTCTATGTCTGTAATAACGAAAATATTTTGTTCACGCAATGCCAACAGAAACTATTTTGATAAAACGAAGCAACGTGATAAGAAAAAAAACGTAAGATAAAACAAGGTTCGGCGGGGAATCGAACCCAGACCTGCTACTCAGAAAGCAGACACTTTACCGCGGAGCTAACTTACTACGTTGAATTTTGTTTGTTTTATTCTCCTCAATATACCACATAAGAGTCCAAATGAAGGCAATTCAAAAATATGGCAATTTTGCATTCAAGATGGCGACTTCTCGAATGATTTGTTTCTTCACTTAAACTGAACTACGTCCTTAATAACATAGCGAAACCTGGCTTACCTACCAAGAGCACAACTTACAATTTTCATGGTTACAAATTTTTGAGCCGCCATTTTGAATCGAAGATGGCGACTTTTCCAACATGTCGGAATTTTCCCCTCACATACGCTGTAATCTACACACTTGAACGCAATTTCGTGATTCCACCATATCTACAAGTTGTGTAGAATTAGACGCCCCCTTATAACATTCCTAGCACCATCTTACACCGAACATGACTATTTCTTTCAAGTTTAAGGGCGGATTCGCAAACTACGCATCAGAATAAACATCACCTCGAAATTTCAACGTCCTACATACAGCCATTACAAATTTCACATTTTTTCGATTTGCGCCGCGAAACGAAAACGAATTTTAATGCTCTTTTTTCTATCATAAACTATGTTCCTAGCTTCACTGCCTGACAAAATATGACGTTTCTATGGTGTGTGGAACTACTCTAAAAACCAGCATTTCGAAACGACGAAAAATTTCGACACTTCATTTCCATGGAAAATGTCGCCTTTTTCGTGATATCGGAATTTTCCCATTACTCACATCCCATGACGAACAAGTATGCAAAATTTGGTGTTTGTATGTTTTGTGGAAGTATGCAAACAATTAAGTGTGTTTCCGATTATAGAGGTATATAATTCCCCACAGATGCAGGCCGCAACGTACCAGTATTATGTGAGCAGTAAGAACGAAGTCGAAAATCAAAGGAAATCGGTAGTGTAGGGGATTGACGTGAGCCTACTGGACAGGAGACCTGGGTTCGATTCCTAACAATCTTTTTCTCACTTTTTCTTTCTTTGAAAGTTTATTTTTATAGCATATATTGTTTGCCTAAAAGGTTGAGTCTATTATAAAACGCATTTCACTCCAACCGGTCCTGTAAACAAACTACTGAACCGAAAGAGGCACTATTCCACGTATCCCGTATATTATAACTATATACGCTGCCAACGAGAAAATTGTCAAAAGGTGCGTATATATATATATATATATATATATATATATATATATATATATATATATATATATATGTGTGTGTGTGTGTGTGTGTGTATTTCCTGAAAAGTTATAATCTTATACTTTTTCAGTTGTGGTATAGACTTCAAACTTGGTATACGCATCTATCTAAACGACCAGTATAAAAAGGGAGATTGTTTGCAATTATTTCCGGTTTGAAGCACACACTATCCTCGCGAGACAAAATGTATTTTTGTCTCGTCTCTATACTATATCGTGCAAATGATGCTCAATGTTTTTTTTCCAAAATGTTTTTTGGGGGTACACTGCCTCCTTGGGGCTCTCAGAGTGCCCCCGCAGGAGACCAAATAATACGTGTATAATAGAATAATAAATAGAAAACTATGAGCAGTGCCCCTGAGAATACTAACTGTGATCCTCAGGAACATTGTTTCTGAAAGAAACACTGGTGTTGCCCCATCTCTAAAGCTACATATGTTTCTTTCTAAATAGTTGAGTATCGTCTCGAAGCTTCACACGAACAAACTGCCTAGTTTCAAGACGATATCAACAGTTAGTGTATAAATATATTCTTTTCGTCTATGTCTGTAATAACGAAAATATTTTGTTCACGCAATGCCAACAGAAACTATTTTGATAAAACGAAGCAACGTGATAAGAAAAAAAAACGTAAGATAAAACAAGGTTCGGCGGGGAATCGAACCCAGACCTGCTACTCAGAAAGCAGACACTTTACCGCGGAGCTAACTTACTACGTTGAATTTTGTTTGTTTTATTCTCCTCAATATACCACATAAGAGTCCAAATGAAGGCAATTCAAAAATATGGCAATTTTGCATTCAAGATGGCGACTTCTCGAATGATTTGTTTCTTCACTTAAACTGAACTACGTCCTTAATAACATAGCGAAACCTGGCTTACCTACCAAGAGCACAACTTACAATTTTCATGGTTACAAATTTTTGAGCCGCCATTTTGAATCGAAGATGGCGACTTTTCCAACATGTCGGAATTTTCCCCTCACATACGCTGTAATCTACACACTTGAACGCAATTTCGTGATTCCACCATATCTACAAGTTGTGTAGAATTAGACGCCCCCTTATAACATTCCTAGCACCATCTTACACCGAACATGACTATTTCTTTCAAGTTTAAGGGCGGATTCGCAAACTACGCATCAGAATAAACATCACCTCGAAATTTCAACGTCCTACATACAGCCATTACAAATTTCACATTTTTTCGATTTGCGCCGCGAAACGAAAACGAATTTTAATGCTCTTTTTTCTATCATAAACTATGTTCCTAGCTTCACTGCCTGACAAAATATGACGTTTCTATGGTGTGTGGAACTACTCTAAAAACCAGCATTTCGAAACGACGAAAAATTTCGACACTTCATTTCCATGGAAAATGTCGCCTTTTTCGTGATATCGGAATTTTCCCATTACTCACATCCCATGACGAACAAGTATGCAAAATTTGGTGTTTGTATGTTTTGTGGAAGTATGCAAACAATTAAGTGTGTTTCCGATTATAGAGGTATATAATTCCCCACAGATGCAGGCCGCAACGTACCAGTATTATGTGAGCAGTAAGAACGAAGTCGAAAATCAAAGGAAATCGGTAGTGTAGGGGATTGACGTGAGCCTACTGGACAGGAGACCTGGGTTCGATTCCTAACAATCTTTTTCTCACTTTTTCTTTCTTTGAAAGTTTATTTTTAT